>NC_079164.1:90382919-90502919 GCF_947568905.1 Ostrea edulis | reverse complement strand
GAGCAGGGAGGGATCTTTATCGTGCCACACCTGCGGTGACACATGGAAATGTTTTACACATGTACATATATACGCCAAATGGTCCCGCCCTGGAATCGGAACCTCTACCCCGGGGATCATGACATTTACAATTTCCGTAGAGGTTAGGCAACAATTTTGGCAACCCTTCACCGGTAATGGTGTCTCCATATAAGTGAAAACATTTTCGAGCGGGACGTTAAACAATATACCACTAACCAACAACCGTCTATCAACAATCGGCGGATCTAAACGAAGTGTTTGCTCGTTGTTCCAATATCTTATTATGAATTCTTTAAATAAAAAAGATTGTTATTCTTATTTTTAACTCGCACTGTTCCATAGTGACAATATACTAGTAATTGGTTACATTCAATACATTTGACTACAGAGCGAGAGTTGTTTGTTGAATCCGCGCTCCTTGTTTGGTGTATTATGTAGAAACGAACATATAGTTCCGAAATAAGAAAATAGTACAAATAAATCAAACGTTAGGGTATTAAAGTGGTAAACATTTTAAACATTACAACAGGTGCAATACGTGTTCAGTAATGGTGTGTAAAGTCTGATCACCAAACTGATAAACATGTGCTCGAATCGCGGCGCTAAAACTCAGACATCCTATGTTTGTGACGTCGTTTCTCTATTATGTCATCTTTGCGTTAAGCACCTTTCCTTATGGGCGCAATCATATGTATATCAACTTTCTCTGCCACTCATTGAACTTTGCCCCACTTTTAGTAGGGTCCTAACATTCTGTTCTATATATGTATCATTATTTTCTCCTCGGCGAAGTTATTTACACAAACCAGTGTGTCTTATAACTACTTGCATAATATTACTATCAACATATTTTTATATTTACAACAGATAATGCTGCTGGAAATTTAATTTCTTTATCAAACATGTACCTAATCTCGTACATGTGTACGTAGTTGACGTATCCGAA
The DNA here is from genome assembly GCF_947568905.1 of Ostrea edulis. Classification (NCBI taxonomy): domain Eukaryota; kingdom Metazoa; phylum Mollusca; class Bivalvia; order Ostreida; family Ostreidae; genus Ostrea; species Ostrea edulis. Next base: position 90,501,952 of record NC_079164.1, on the reverse strand, counting down.
TACACTTTCTTACCAAAACCATTTCATCGCCTATCCTTTCTCTGTGAATAATTTGCTCCTTGACTTTGGATTTTGGATCAACAGGTGTGTTGGTCATTTTGATCATCCCCTCTTCATATGTAGCAGTTGCCTTGAATGTAAATAGTATGTTCCTACTAAGCGTAAAGCATCATATTTTATTTCAATAAACACCCATTTGTATTATATCGTTTATTATCCCTAAATGCATTTCAAATGTATTTTTGTTTGATCGACCTCATGTACGAAAGTTTGGCGAATTTCAATTCAGTCTTTTCGTGTTACCATCCGTCACCCAAACATATAAACTTATTTATACCAAATACTTCATATTCCTTTTCAAATACCAAACAAAAATATGTTCACCACATTTGCATTCAAAAAGGGCTTTAGCGGTGAACCACAATTCATTGTTTAATCTATATAAACTTGTTGTACTATGATGCGCAACAGGCTTGGTGATTTTTTTTTTTTCATTTCCTGGGATTTGTTCTCCTTAATTACTATATACAATGTAATTGCCCATAAAACTGCCGAGAACCGGTGTACCATTTGATGTTAATCGAATTAGTGCTTCAGATGATGAATAATGCCCTCATTACGGACGACATCACTTTAATGTTACCTTCATTATCGTCCCTTGCATTTCTTTGAGGAACTCCTCATTCAGATGAAAGCAGTCCTCTTGGGTGAAAAAGCCAGTCTTCATTATAATTTTGATTTTATTGTCATTTTCTATTGTTATTGTCATTTCCGGTTTGGCAAGAGACGCCATCTTCCGAAGGGGTAAACCAACACCTTCAAAAGTACACGTGGTTATATCATATGACATGCGTTGAATTGTAGTAGACAACACTAGAGTACATAAAAGAATAAAACACACAGTATTGACATTTAACTTCTACAGGAAATGATATGGTTATATGTGCAGTTTCCTATGCCCTCTGTACTTTTCTCAACCATTAAATCAATACCGACACTGCAATGACAAGATTACCAGTAAGAAAACGGAACCGAACTCTTGCAAGTAATAAACGTTATTTTAATTTCCGTTTCTCTTACTTTTGACGGGAAGGTCCTTACCTACTTCTTGTAGAAATTCCTGAAAATTTTCGCTTCTGTCCAATTTCCAGACACCTTCAAACTTTTCTTTTATTTCCGCTAACTCCATTTTTATTAAATGTTCTGCAATATGTCGTTATCACCGCGTAATGGGTCTATGTTTGTGTGCATTATCGTGTACCTATCGTTATACATTTAGACCCAATGAACAAAGATAAATCTTATGCATATATCATTATATGTAATCTTTAATATAAGGTCACAAAATAAGCTCAATGTAACATTTTAACTGTAAACAGTTGTGGGCATACATGTATATACTGCATGCGCAAACTTCAATTGGACAATTAAAACAATTTTTTATAATGTAATTATCATATCCAAATGTTGTCATACCCGCGAAAATGCAGGTAGAAGGCAGTTGTCTTACAATATGAAAAACACCAGGTATTTTAGAAAACGTGTTTTATTTCTATTTTGAAATACACGTTTTCGATAAAAATTACGACAACTGGTCTTTTGCATATTCTATTTCATGAAAAACAGGTTTGTGGAATACAAAGACCGGGATACTACATCAACAGAATTCAGCCTTATTCAACTAAGTTTTCAGTTGACCCGATAACTCTCGCAGTGACAGCCTTAATACCGGTGTAACCGTGTATTTTATGGCTAGTGAAAAGTGTCACTCTTAATAGAATATTTAGGGTTGGTTGTATATTGTTTAACGTCCCTCTCGAGAGAAATTTTTACTCCTATGGAGACGTCAGTGGCGTCACAATTGCCGGTGGAGGGCTTTAGAATTTAGGCCTATGGTCGGCGCTTTCGGACATCGAGCATTGAGAGTTTTTAGCGTGTTACACCTACTGTGACACGGGACATCCGTTTTTAAGGTCATCTCCGAGGATCCGTGACATTCACACCTGATGCCGAGCGTTTGGCGATGGAACTGTCAATACCTGTTTTAATTGAAGGCCAGAGCAAGAGATTTTTTATTCTCACGCAGAAGATTTTTAATAAATTTTGCTTCATAGGAATTCAACGACAGGTCAGCTAACAAACGAGTACAATTCGTGCCCTTAGGAATTCCAACAGGCTGTTGGAAGACCTGATCACCAAAAACCACGAAGATATTGTCAATGAGGAACTGTAGCATATTTTCTATTTCAACTTCGGAGTACTTGTGGTTGGAATCAGAGTTGCGTTTAACAAAGTATTTTTTGTTTTGGATGACTAATCACTAGATGTGAATATTTCCGTTTTTTGTTGAAGCAACTGTCTACATCTATCCGGGTTAGAATAGGTCATCAGTACCCCTTGCTTGTCGTAAAAGACGACTAAATGGGGCGGTCCTTCGGATGAGACCGCAAAAACCGAGGTCCCATGTCACAGCAGGTGTGGCACGATAAAGATCCCTCCCTGCTCAATGGCCATAATTGCCGAGCATAGTCCTACATTTTGTAGCCCCTCAACGGCAGTGGTGACGTATCCATATGAGTGAAATGTTCTCGAGAGGGACATTAAACAATATTCAATCAATCAAAGTCTAGTCTTTAATTTATCGTGAGGAATGGTCGTGTAAAGTGTTTAAAAGTCATGCGTTTTGATGTTGATTTGAGGTTTTGCGATTTCAAGTTTACTAAAAGTTCTTTAGAATTTTTAGAGTACACATTTGATTTACACCACTTCTGGCATATGTAGTCGCACAGCAAGTTTGAAATTTCTCCTTCACAGTTCTTAATACTTTCGTGAACAACAAAGATTGGGGCTTTGTAGAACACTTACTGGACCCAGCAATGTATCTTTGTAAGGGTTTTTATGTAATTTTGGAATCCAGTATATGTACGGTAACTCATATTCATTCGACCCATTGACTGGGATATTAAATGTGTCTGAAACTGAAGCAGGGTTTTGAAGAATCTCATCTTTTGAAAGGGCAGTTGGAGTGTTACCGAAAGTGGAATTGATGCCAAGTTCGTTTAAAATACAGTTGCAATAATGAGCCTTACAAACTAAAGGCAATGTTGTTACAAGCTTTGTCAGCTGGAACCAAAACATATTCCTCATGTAACCTATCTAATTCTTTTATCACTTCTGGTTTACTAAATATAGAAGGATAGATGGTACGTACTTTTGTTTTAATATGTCTAATACGGGATTTTAATATTCCGCTTATACTTTTAATCCATTCTGACAATGTATCAAGTTCTTTTTATACCCCCCGCAACAAGTTGTGGGGGGGGGGGGGGGTATACTGGAATCGGGTTGTCCGTCTGTCTGTCCGTCCGTCAGTCTGTAGACGCAATGGTTTCCGGACTCTAAAGCATTATCCTTTCCACCTACCGTCACCATATCATACATATGGACTACCCATGGGATGAAGATGTTCCCTATCGATTTTGGGGTCAAAGGTCAAGCGCACTGGACATCGAAGTAGCAGTATGGTTTCCGGGCTCTAAAGCGTTATCCTTTCCACCTACAGTCACCATATCATACATATGGACTACCCATGGGATGAAGATGTTCCCTATCGATTTTGGGGTCAAAAGGTCAAAGGTCACGCGCACTGGACATCGAAGTAGCAATATGGTTTCCGGGCTCTAAAGCATTATCCTTTCCACCTACAGTCACCATATCATACATATGGACTACCCATGGGATGAAGATGTTCCCTATCGATTTTGGGGTCAAAAGGTCAAAGGTCACGCGCACTGGACATCGAAGTAGCAATATGGTTCGGTTTGTCATGCCATTTGTTTTTTACACTCAGAAAAGAGGTAGTTTATACCCATTACCAACACCCTTTGGGAGATTGGGGTAAGCGGGGGGTATTCTTAGTGAGCATTGCTCACAGTACCTCTTGTTCATAATTAGCCCATCGTTTCGCATAATCTTCAACAGAATTCATAACAGAGATGAAGTTCTATCGCCAATTGAAAGACCGATGTTCTCTGTATTTAGGACCTTTTAGAATAAGTGATTTGAGGTCCTTATTTTCAACTATATCAACATCACCAGTAATGACATGCCCAGCTGGACTATAGTTGAAAAAAGATGAAGAACAAAAACACATAGGTGGATTAAGTACAAGATGGTCTACACATGTATCTAGACACTGCAGTTTGTTTATAATTAGAAAGTTTGGATGCAATAGTAGAAGTATATTTGTAGGAAATACTGGGTGTAGACTTGAGCTTTAAAAAAGTTGGAATACACGACTGAACTCTTTTATGACGAAGATTGTTGCTTATGTTGACGGTATCTATTCCTTTGTTTGTAAATTTGAGCTTAAGGAACTGGCGGCATGATTTGGAAGGAATATCATCCATGACCTGTGTTGGTTTAAAGAGCCGGTGATTGGCAACATCCATAATCATAGAGTTCAGTCTATATTCAGGTGTTGAAAAATACAAGTTTTTATAGTATAGACTAGCTGTAGCTTCTTCAAGTATCGTATGTAAAACTCTCTATGGAACAGAGTAAAGTTTTGTGCGAATATGATGTGGACCTAATTGGCTGTTGACGTAAGGTAAAAGTGAATCAAACGTGGCATCATTTATACTTGTTTTTTTTATATGAACGATGTCCATGACTGCGTTTCTGTCTTTGGGTATTGGGAAACAGTCCCATCACATTCACGTTATTTCCTTGTGGACTGGTCAAATTCCGTACATTATATACAATATCATTGGATCCAAATGGAAATGCATTGCCTAATTATTTACATTGAACTTACTTTTTTAACGAATACGTTTTTCACCAGATTTTATTATTGGGAAAAGTGCAAGTTAAATTGAGATAAAATTGGTAATTTTTTGGAGAGGATAGGTCCGATATTCGGACCTAAAATGGATCTTTAAAAACAATCACTGGATATGAAGCGCTGTGAAAGTGTAATTTACTTATTACAAACATATGTACATTAACACTTATTCTTCACTAATTCCCGCTGTAAAATGGCTGACAAAATGCCAAAAGGGAGTAAAACCGTAAACAATCGATCTTCACTTATACATGTACAGTTCATCTCCCTTTCCACAAAATAAGACATAATTTTAAAGTACATGTTATATATAAAAATACACAGGTTAGGCAAGGCGGATGAGATATACGTTATCTGCACTAAAAATAGCCTTCGGATGACTTGAAGGAGGTACTCTGCATTGTCATAATGGCCGACTTCCTTTTAAAACATGGCTGAAAATATGAATATCAGCAATATTTGCATATTCATTTTAAAAAGTCATCGCCCAGCTGAGTACATGTAAATTAGCACGTCGACTACTGAACTGTAGATCACGGGTTCAAGTTCAGCAGGGGTTTTAATTTTTTATTTTTCAGATTACATTCATCTAAAACGGCACTTTTTGATTGAATAAAGTAAATTTGAAAGTTTTAAATTTCAAAATATTGTTGTACATAACATCCACTTTTCATCCATATAAAATTTCTCCTGCTTACATCCTTAATAACACCGGTCAGTTAAAACATATGCAATAAATAGAGAGAGAGATTAAATGTTACTTGACTATGAATATGAACACGTATTATTAGAACCTTCAAATTGATAAATATATTTATGTTCTTACTGTTCCACTCAAACGATCAAACTAAATAATTTATAAAATAAACACATGCACGTAATTTAGGATATCAAGCGCTCTGAAAGTGCAGTTTAATTAGTTTTGAAAGACTATATATAGGGCAATACAGGTATTAGCTTTATATACCTAAATTGTTAATGGACGACGACTAACGGCAAACAGGTCACGTGATATGAACCCCCAGCACAAGGGACCTGAATTTAAATTGGTAGAGGCTTCTTTCTTTTACAATCATTATATCATCACTTTGGGTGTTTAATGTCCGGGAGTGAAGTTAGATATTTTTTTAAAAAGTATTCTCACTACATAAGCAAATATATCAAAGATATTTGAAACGGGTTGATATCATGTATGTTACCTTGACTATTTTACTTGTCACGATGAAGGACACCCTCTGCTACGGTTCTATGTGTCATGTACAGTGTATTATAGTTTTAAAGTGGTACTTCAAAAGCAGCTGATTTTCTGTATACGAATGAATAAATATATCAATAAACAAAATGACGAACAACAAAGTAAAGTTTCCTTAGTAGCGTTCTATTTAAAACAACCCAGTTTCGGTTTCACAACCCACTACATTGAATCATAAATACATGAAGATAGTGCATTCATTCACAAAATATGTCCTCCCGTCACAATATTGTTATTTCCTGATTTTGTTTATTCAGTTAATATAAATTCGATACGACGTGCGTGGTTTCATGTGTGAAATTACTTTTTATTGGGAAGAAGGGATTCTTTAAGAGTACAGGTTCGTTTCTTGCATAACATCACTAACATGCAATACTGGGGTTCTCGCCACACTGTAACTCGATGCAATGTGTTAGATAAAGGAAATCATATCATATACAATACAGTTACCTGACATAAATTTAGTGGATCATGCATAATACACATTTATGGTTTAAAACAAACCATAGGCCACGAAATGTCTCAGGGCACACGTTATTTTTGACCAATTGACATATCTTCGAGATTTTTTAAATTCCTTTAGTTAGGAAGCTTGTTCCTATTGTCCTTCATGTAAGTGGGCTTTCAAGTTTAATAGTGATCATTTAATCTACATTTAACTCGAGTAACCAAAGCGCAGGACTAAAAGCTACTCGTAAACAGTTGTAAAGACATGTCACCCCTGGTTCAATATGAATGACAAGAAACCCGAGGGCCTCAACGTTCACCTGATTATGCACATTTTCCTGTACTCTTTTATGTTACAGGTGTGCCTTTTATACTTCTCCATTTTATACTTTGTATTTTAGTATAACTGTCATACACATTTCATACATGAATTAATTTTTTTTTATAGGTAAGTAAATGTTAGCACGTCTCAGCGAAATGCAATTTTCAATTTGAGTTCTAAACTGGCAAATGTATTTTTACAGTTTTTAGGTAGATCTATATTGTACACTCAATCATGAAAAAATGTTTTATACGATACATATATATTCCAGCAATAAAAAGGCATCGAAAATATATATGTTAACATGTTATTGCCTCAAAAGTACATTTGTAAGCACCCCCTTCTACATATAATCCCGTGGGGATCCGGGTTAGAATAGGTCCTCAATAACCCCTTGCTTGTCGTAAGAGATGATTAAATGGGGCAGTCCGTCGGATGAGACCGCAAAAATCGAGGTCCCGTGTCACAGCAGGTGTGACACGATAAAGACCCCTCCCTGCTCAATGGTCATAAGCGCCGAGTATATAGGCCTAAATTTTCAGCCCTTCACCGGCAGTGGTGACGTCTTCATACACAGGGGCTAAGCCCGTTTTGGGCCCGAACTCTGTGATACCATAAATATAGAAAGGGTCTACCTCTGACACAGATAAAAAAACTAACCACTCGCTTCAAATGCCTAAAAAATCTTAAACTAGGTAAGCTATGCGTAATTTGTCGTTTTCCTTGCATAGATTAATGTTTTAACTACTTGCATGCCAAATTTCAAGTCACTGGTTCTTAAAATAACAAAGATATACGTCATCGTTCTCTCGATTTCACTTGTTTATTTTTACTAGGACATTTACCGGTCCAGGTCACGGAGTCGTTTCTCGCCTATGACAGCAGCGAAATTCAGACTAGTATGGAAGATTTCGGACCTGTCAATTAAAATTTCACATCAATTATACGCTACTTACTTCCTCATATTTTAATAATGTTCTTCGTGTAGACGTTACACGACTTATTTTTCCTCAGCAGCATCAACTGTTGACAAGAGCTGCCGTTTTAATGAACGCACTAAATACCCGATAGACGTAAAATCTCAAATACCTTAAAACTGATCAAAACATTATTCTTGTGAAATTGCACTTAGAGAAGGAAATTGAACATTATTTCTTGGCTTTTTTAATTTTTTGTTTTGTTTATTCTATTTCATTTAGATTATTATTACCCATTTTCCCCTTCTTTAAAGTTTTGGACATTTCGGGTATTTAGTGTATTCATTAAAATGGCACATCGGATGCATTTTGACTTCCCTTGTCCGGCGAACTCCTCCCACAGTTTTCAAGTCAGGATTTCATATGGGTATTGAAGATGTGCATGTGCCAAGGATTTTGATATTCTTTAACATTTGAGAAAATTATACGTTGCTGAACTTAGTTTGAAGAAATATTATAAAGTGAGTGCATGGTTTGTCCTTTTTACTCTTCTCACAATTGTAAGGGGAAGGCAACCCAAAAGATTTTTACTTGATAAATAATAGGATTAATTCTATGATAAAGATTTGTCCTACCATTTTGTTGATATACAGCCTGGATAAGCTTCAGTACTATTTTGAAAATGTTAAAGATTGAAATTCCCGCTATCTATAGAGGCTGCCATGATGTGGAACTCTTTTGTCCAGGGGTCCGTGTTTGCCCAACTATTTATTTTGTATTGCTTGTAGGAGTTATGAAATTGATCACTGTTCGTTATCTTCACCTTGCATTCAAGACCACAAAAATCAATAATTTTGACGTCACACCGTCTGTTCCGGTTTTGATAAGATTCTAAGATCATCAAAGATGTGCATGTGGTAGATTTTACGAATAATTTGGTTGATGTCTTCCTGTCAAGCAGTTAATTACACTAATGCCAAGGGGAGATGTGAAAAAAGGTTTTCCCCTAAATTCCCGACTCAACCAAGTCATTTGAAAAGAAAAGACTACGTAAACTGTGGATCCAACATTTGCGTAATGACAAGTTGAGGTTCGAGACATTTGTTTGAAGAAACGTTTACCGTCTGCCTGGTCTGCGACTCGACTGAACGTCTTCTTTTCTTAATTTCGTCTTGCGAAAGAACGGGCTCAAATCTATACGGCTCCAAAAACTGTTTGTGACTTGTCATGATTACAGTGCTACTGATGAAATAAACCGGAACAGACGATGTGATGTCATGAATTAAACATCAAGGGTTGCCTTTCCCTTTAAAGCTAGAGCCTTTTAAAAAAATCCTGGAGATGCGCGTAATTTAAGGATTTTAATTCTCAAGAAAGAAATTCTTTATAAAAGGAAAGTACTACATTCATATAATATTGCGGGGTAACTGTAAAGTGCGAAACAAAATATACCGAACCGAAACGGATTGTATAACCGAACTCTTTTAATTATAATAATTAAAAATGGTATCTTAGGCCCTGTGAAAGTTACCACCTATAAATAAAATTCGCCTCCCCTTTGATGTAGGATTTCGGCTTAATTGATACAAAGTTTTAAAAGTTGGAAAGGGGGGAGGAGTCAGCACAAAGTACATATCGGAAGTTGATTAAATACCATGTGCAATTAGTTTCGGATCCATAAATTTCAGAACGGAGGTTTACAATTTCAGAGGTCTGGGGAAACACACTAAACGAGGGGTGGGGTCGCCAGCGTTGGATCCGCCTTTGGGTATAGACACATTATTTGATGAAGCTGGTGTCTGAGAAAGTTGAAAGCAGGAAGAACTCTTAATCCCTTATTTTATCTCTAACTCCTGAGGTGCGAGTACTTTCAATAATGGAAAAACATTCAATAGTATACCATATTATATGAATGCAATTCGGTAAGATATATATACATGCAAGGTGAAGATAACGAACAGTGATCAATCTCTTAACTCCTACAAGCAATACAAAATAGATAGTTGGGCAAACACGGACCCCTGGGCACACCAGAGGTGGGATCAGGTGCCTAGGAGGAGTAAGAATCCCCTGTTGACCGGTCACACCCGCCGTGAGCCCCATATCCTGATCAGGTAAACGGAGTTATCCGTAGTCAAAATCAGTGTGCCAAGAACGGCTTAACAATCGGTATGAAACACGTCAGACAGCATTTGACCCAATGCGAGGTTGTATTGACGAACTAGATCGTTATAACGACCATAGAATTTGCGAAATGCTAACTTCAATCGAGACTGTTGAAATCCCTGTACCATCAACTTGTGTGTCAGTAGCTTAGCTCGATTTAAAAACTTACTATATCCAGAACAAGCTCTTGCATATCGAATCAGTTGAGATATATAAACACCATATGCAGGTGATAATGGAATATTGCTACATAAATGTGGGAAGTTGACGATGGAGGAGCTGAAATCATCCTGTTTGTCATACAGTTGAGTTGTCAGTTTGCCGTTAATGTCTACTTTCAATAAAATATCTAAGTATGAAGCAGAAGTGGACGACTCTGTGGTGTCCTTTATTTCGAGCTCACAGGGATATATCAAATCGACATATGAATGAAAGCTATCATTGTTAATAGACAAAACGTCATCGATATATCTAAAAGTCGAATTGATGGTCACAGCGAGATAATTTTTCTTCTCATGTAGAAGTTTTTGAATAAATTCTGCTTCATATGAATATAAAAACAGGTCAGCTAACAAAGGAGCACAATTCGTGCCCATGGGAATTCCAACAGACTGTTGGAAGACCTGATCACCAAAGACCACGAAGATATTGTCAATGAGGAACTCTAGCATATTTTTTATTTCAACTTCAGAGTACTTGTGCGTGGAATCAGTGTGGTGTTTAACAAAGTAAGTTTTTGAATGACTGATCACTAGATATGAATATTTCCGTTTTTGTTGAAGAAGCAACTATCTATGATGTCAAAAAGTCAAGTCTTTAATTTATCGTGAGGAATGGTCGTGTATAGTGTTGAAAAGTCATAGGTTTTAATGCTATTGATTTGGGAAAAATTCTGTGATTTCAAGTTTACTAAAAGTTCTTTAGAATCCACATTTGATTAATACCACTTCTGGCATATGTAGTCGCACAGTAAGTTTGAAGTTTCTCCTTCACAGCTGTTAACATTTTCGTGAGGAGCAAAGACAGGGGCTTGGTAGAGCACTTACTGGATCCAGCAATGTATCTTTGTTTGTAAGGGTTTTTATGTAGTGTTGGAATCCAGTAAAGGTACGGTAACTCATATTCATTCGACCCATTGACTGGAATATTAAATGTGTCTAAAACTGAAGCATGGTTGTGAAGAATTTCGTCGTTTGAAAGGGCAGTTGGAGTATAAGTATGATTACCAGAAGTGGAATTAATGTCAAGTTCGTTTAAAATACAGTTGTAATAATGAGCCTTACAATCAAAGACAATGTTGTTACTAGCTTTGTCAGCTGGAACCAAAACATATTCGTCATGTAACCTATCTAATTCTTTTATCACTTCTGGTTTACTAAACACAGAAGGATAGATGGTACGTACTTTTGTTTTCGTGTGTCTAATGCGGGATTTTAATATCCCTCTTATGCTTTTAACCCATTCTGACAATGTATCAATGTATCTTTTTCATATTTAGCCCATCGTCTGGCATAATCTTCGACAGAACTCATAATAGAGATGAAGTTCTGTCGCCAATTAAAAGACCGAGGTAAAAGACATGGTACATGTATTATTAAAAATTATTATTGATATGTAGTGAGTCTAAAGATAACTCTATATGTTGCTAAGACGGGGAATTGAAAATGGGACGGAAAATGAAAATGTGTTATGCAATACTATCAGGAGGAAGTCAGCATTTTGTAAAATCAAAAGGCTTATGAACAAGGGAAGCAGAGATTACAAAGAGAATGGGAGGACATACTTAGAATCCATCCGTTTGATATACGACATACAAATACACAATATCCACATGTATACATAGATTTGTCTTTAGAGCAAAAATTACAGAAACATGTATTATGCTCAAAGGTGGATCCAACACCGGCGACCCCACCCTCGTTTAGTGTGTTTCCCCAGACCTCTGACTTATGAGACTGTTACCCTCCGTTATGAAATTTATAGACCAAAACTAATTACACATGGTATTTAATCAACTTCGGATATGTACCGACCGACCGACATGTGAAAAGCAATATACTGCTCTTCTTTGAAGGGGGCATAAGAATAACTAATTTTAAGACAAGATTATTGGAAATGTAAATATAGTGTTTTCTAATAAAACTTGGAAAAAGTCAATCACCGACATAGATATATTATCAGTGTTAAGTAGATACTTAAAACTGACAAAACACATGGCAAAAAATACCGGCTCATTTATATTGAAAACGGTGATCATATCCGTTAAGACATCGCACGATTCAGGGCAAGAGTGTGAACAATATACACGTACAATGCACGATTATGTTCACACGCAGCATGAGAACATATTTATAAACATGTATTTGCATTCAGCACACGATTACTATTAAATGCTCAACGTTTAATTTAAACTTGTATATGTAAGCGATCAAAAGGAAATGCTGAGAAAACATAAACGTGGTTTAAGGGACTCCAATCCTCAGCAATGTTTGGTAACTCGCGTAAAATCCGGAAAAAGTTTATTCGTATCATAAATTCCGGCATTTATATTTTTTGGAACTCTTCTTTGAAAAAAGAATAAGAATTCACAGATGTAAACAAACGGAAATGGAGGGGAATTGTATACGAGAAAGAGATAAGAAAGGTCGGTTCAAGAAAGCCTCGTCTACTGCTACTACAACCATTAGCACATGTACCGATGCAAATAACAACCACCCTGACTTCATCGATGTCTACAGCGAAGATCCACTAGCACAGGTAGATGAATATGATGAAAATAAAGAGACATTTGACCTGTTCCAACGCAGAAGAGTTGTTAAATTTTCAATTCTGGTGGATCATTTGCAAAGAGGGTGCTTTCTGTGTCATACGCCTTTGGATCTTGTTGACTGAGAAAGAGAGACGTTATGGACTAGCCAGCTTACTGTATGTGAGATGCAGGAAGTGCGACGAACTGACGATCATTCCAACTGGTAAACATACTTTTTCAGGATTATCAGCTGACATCATTCAACTGGCAGCAAGGTGTGGAGAAACTGAATTCAATCAGTATGTTTTTCCAACAACCAACATCAATCCAGTGGCATCAAAGATCACAGGACTAACTTTTGATGGTACATTGCTGTACAAGAATGGTATTCCTTTACTAGCTGTTTCTCTAGAGAAGTGCTTGGTATCATTCTTTGATTGGCTGAAGAATTCTGGTATCAATGATCCAGTGTTGTTTGCTCATAATGGAAGGAAGTTTGACAGCCTTATTTTTGGTAGATCTGTTCTGGATAGTGGGAAAGACGAATATGGAAAGATTATTTGTGGGTTTTGTGACACCTTGCCAATGCTGAAAGAACATGCATCAGGATCCCATCTGAACTTTTCTTTGGAGACTTTGGTAAAGGATATTCTTGGGTGCACTTTTAGTGCACATGATACAGTTGAAGACTGTAGATATCTCCAGAAAGTTGTTGAGCATCACAAATGTGACAATATTGACTCATTTTTTCTTCAGTATAGTTTTACTATGAAGTACATCATTGATATCATAAAGCAGATGGAAACTTCCAAAAACAAATCTACATACTCTTATGCCATTAGTTGAAAATCACATTATTTCTGAAAGCATGTGTAAAAAGATATCTTTTTCAGGACTAGGTTTCAAACATCTGCAGATAGCACATCAGAGAAGAGGCTATGATGGGATACACAGCTTATTTACAGAGAATTTTCAGGGCAAGCGCAGGATTACAAAGCGCACATCTTTCATTACTGCTGTGTTCAAATTCATGGAAGAGAGATAACTCTACATTCTGAAAATTGATGTCATATTGATTTCAGTCATTATCTTTTATATTTTACTGGATACAATGCAATTTATTTTTATTTTTGTAATCCTTTCACCCAATGGATATTTTGTTTAGGCAGCAAACAAGTCAACATACAGTATATGAAATACAATTTGATGAAACTGAGATAACTCTTTTTGTTTTCTATTATTTACTGTATACGTAATGATCAATTATCTCATAAGATCACCTGGATACAATGGTAAATAATTATCAATTCTTTGTCATAATAACAAGTACGTAAGAAAAGCTTCACAATAATGGTAAAAAAATACATCTTCATTTTTTTGCACCTGAGGGACGGAGTACCTTAATAACCGTTTACGATTTATTTTAATGCCTCGTTCACACGAAGAATTTAATTCGCATTAAACGTAAGTTAATGCGAATTAAATCTGAACCGCGTTCACACGAAGATTTTAATGCGCATTAGTTTACTTTGAATTAAAATTGACGTCGCGATTTAATGCGAATTGGATTTACAATTTTAATTCGAAGTAAACTAATGCGCATTAAAATCTCCGTGTGAACGCGGTTCAGATTTAATTCGCATTAAGTTACGTTTAATGCGCATTAAATTCTTCGTGTGAACGAGACATAAACTTTAATGCGCATTCGTATGAACGAGGCATGAAATAACACCAACATCTATATTTATTAACATCCTGAATAATAGCAAATTTTACGATCAAATAGGAAATCAGTGTCACGTGTTTAGTTCTTTTGAATGTCTTCCTGTTGCTAAACGTAATGTGTTCTATCACTCAAACATGTATCGGGGAAAATATTTAAAGCATAAATTTCCTTAATGGAAAATGGTGGATAAATAGTTTGTATGGGTGTTCCAGGGAAGCTAATAAGAATGAGTCGTATTGCACCAGTTTTTATTTTGATTTTAATGACTACATTCGGCGATGGTAAGTACATATACTTAATATTGTTTTAAAAAGAACTTTTAGTTGATACAGAGTATGTCAAACCTACCTCTTCATCCGATTTTATAAAGCTATATCATTATAATGATCTAATTTGTTAATAGAAGCTCTCACTGGATCGATTGAATGTTTGATTGTATCTTGCTTAACGTCTCGCTCGATAATTTTTCACCCATATGGAGACGTCATTGTCCGAGACGTCACCAAGATCAGTGAAGGGCTTAAAAATTAGACCTATATATACTCGGCGCTTACGAGCAGTGAGGATTCTTTAGCGTGACACACCTACTGTGACACGGGACATCCGTTTTTAAGTTCATCTCCGAGGACTCGTGGTATTCACACCTGATGACGAGCGTTTGGCGATGGAACTGTCACTACCTGTTTTAACGACTTGGGTCTGTCGCGGCCGGGATTCGAACCCCGGCATACCGCATGCGGGGCGAACGCTCTAACCTCTCGGCCACCCCGGCGGTTCTCACTAAATCGAATGCTGTCTGACGTGTTTCATACCAATCGTTAAGCAGTTCTTTACACACTAATTTTGACTACGGATTAATCTGTTTACCTGATCCAGATGTAGGGCTCATGGCGGGTGTGACTGGTCGACAGAGGATGCACACCCCTCCAAGGCACCTGCTCCCACCTCTGGTGTGTCCAGAGGTCCGTGTTTGTCCTTAATTTTGTACTTTTATAGGATTTTTGACATTGATTGAATGAGGTTTTACGCCGTTTTGCAATATTTCAGCCATTTTACGGCGGATTTATGAGATTGATATATGTTCGTTATCTTCAATTGTTCGTCATGAGAATAATGGATATGATCTAGAAGGGGCAGTGTTGAGGGACGGAACATGGAGTGTGATTTGATTGTCAAATTAGCATTACATTCTCCGTGACTTCCAGATTAACATCGTGTCGGCTACACGATCAGTAAAACCCACATTTTGACTGTCAGAACTCCGCTCTTAAACTTCCGTGCTACACGATTTGTTTGTTGTTTTAAATCCAATTCGAGATTTTGTCACCTGTACAAAGACACCATTAGCTGCAGCTGAACTGCCATAAAATTATACCTATGCATGGCGCCCCAGCAGTGAGGGTTGCTTATGGTGCCAATGCCCAACTTCATACGGAACCTCCATTTACAGGCCACATCCGAAAGATCTTATCCCGGACGATTTGCAGAGACATTTACAGTGTAATACTTACACGTATGTTAAATGTCGTCAGTTTTGACGTAGAAATTTATGCAAGGTGAAGATAACGAACAGTGATCAATCTCATAACTCTCACAAGCAATACAAAATAGATAGTTGGGCAAACACGGACCCCTGGACACACCAATGCAAAATGAATTTCAGAAAGTGCGCGAGGAAAACCTGTTTAAATTTACCCTCGGTTCCTTTATTCATCCGTTCGAATTTCCCGTTCAATGGCTAAGAATAACTTGCATCTATCAATTCAGTTTGAAATGGAATGCATATAAATTACCATCTACTTTTTCAGCGTAATTACATATATTTTGAATTATGATACAGTGAGTCTTTTTATTCTTTTCGAATTTTGATGAAGATTGATAGGGGATTAGAATTTCGAATTGTGGGCATCAAAATTTAATTTTATTGTTCGAAAGTATCACATTTAAAAAGTTACTCATTTCATGTTCACGAATGTTTAAATTAACAAACGGTATTTCGAATAATTATCTATTAATCTATTTAGTTTTTGTTTGCCCCTAGCTGGCTAATGGAGAATGAACAGAGTACGCACGAACGAAAACCATCAAAAATATAATTCTATATCTCAAAGGAACACATGCAACTACCCATTACCTGCACTATGAATTTCTCTCTTTTGTTCAAGCTCTATAGATTTAACCTTGTTTTCTAGATTACATATATCGATATATTACCATTGTGCAGGTAGTTTAGAATTGAAAATCAATAATTATCACTTGGTTTAGTAAAATTAGTGTACTTTAGAACATGCACTGGGAGTAAGCCATGTTTTTAAAGGAGAATTAGATTATTTTCCGCCTATGTCATCAGTTTACATATACAAGTTTGTACAAGTTCGGCAGAGTACTTAGGTAATGTAAATTTCCTTTTCCTCTCTAATCTGATCCTCAAATATTTACTAAAAACAAATGAGAAAAAGGCAACCGAAAATCTATTCGATTCTTCAGAAAGAAAAAATCCATTTCCTCTCGTTTGTATACATGCTTGAGATGGCATTATTGGGTAGGATATTGTCCCCAGCCGTCAACAAATTTCAAAACATATTCTTTATGTATTAATCTAGTATAAGGGCGCTCGATACAAACGCGAGAGACCCTGGTTCCATTCTCTATCCCGGAGCTGCGCCAAACTTAAGAGTCACTACAGCTCATTTTGCGCAAAAATCATAAAATGACAATTTTCGCAGAGCTTTCTCAAATGTTGCATAGTTGAATGTATAAACTTTGTGCAAGTAACATTAATTCTCATTTAAACGCAAAAGTTAATACTTTTTGACGGCCCTGTAAAAATACATTGAGACTCCCCCTTTCAGTCTGCAGACGCATGCGCACAGATGATAAACAGAAGCGCATGTCGTCCAGTGAAAGAATACAGTATTGCGACATATAAGGCGAGAAAATGGGGACTGCTAATACATGGAATGGAATTTAAAACTTGGCTAAGATAACCACAAAACTTGTCACTATCGGGGGAGGGGGCAGAAAATGACAAAGCCGATGAAAGGGGTGGATAGAATTGGTTTTCAAATACATATGCATTAATTAATTGATTTTTATATTGTTTAACGTCCCGCTCGAGAATTTTTCATATACATGGAGACGTCATCATTGCCGGTGAAGGGCTGTCAAATTTGGGCCTATGCTCGGTGCTTACGGTCTTTGATTAGGGAGAGATATTTATTGTGACACATTTGCTGTGACACGGGGCCTAGGTTTTTGCGATCTCATCCAAAGGACCGCCCCATTTAATCGCCTCTTACGACAAAGCAAGGGATACTGAGGACCTTTCTTACCTGGATCCCCACGGGATTTGATACCTTTGAATCCCGGATGGTCTTCAGAGCACAGTTTTTTTTAAAGCAACTTTATGCTTGTAAATTGTAATAAACGCTTTATTGAAATGTGGAAAATGAGCTGTAGTGTCTCTTATGCTTAAAACATTGTTGTGACGTGAGTTCATTGTTTTGACAGTACTTTATTTTTCATACTGTACTGAACATAGTCCAGTATTATTAAGAGCAGTCCAGTATTATTAAGAGCAGGCCAATATTATGAGAAATACTGGACTGACAGTAAAAACCAGGAATAAAGACCACTCTTTGTTGTTCGAGAAAACATATTTATTATTTATCACATACAATATTCAAGGCATGAAATATTCCAGTAAATTATACGAAATGAGTGTTTCATGAATAATCCGGATATGAAATCGTTAAGGCACCACAGTTATAAATCCATGTCACAATCATTCATTTAAACACATGCACATTAAAGTCGCAAATTCACTGTTACATCCCCGGCAGCGATGTTTATTTCTTTTCTCGATCCAAAGGAAACACTTTCATTGAGCTTCACTTTTTTCGGCTCCGGCGGGGACACTGTGGACGGTTTCTGAATTAAATCACTAACACTCTGTAATTGTTCATCGGAGGTGCGTTTGTAGTTGCGAATCGCAGATGACCTGACGAATCTTTTATTTGCTCTCAAATGATGCTGCAGTGATATGATTATTTCACACACTGTATTCGGATAGTACTCTTTTCCTGCCTTATTTCGTACTTCAAGAATAAAATATTTCAATGCCGAATTCAAATGTTCATTTGACATAGTCAGAAGTTCGCCGTGCCATTTCCGCGCGTTTTTCCAAGAATTAAAGACGCTCACTGCCCAACGTGTCTTGTTAATGGTATTGACAGGTTTGGAGTTCAAAACAAAGTCTTGTACATCGTGTTCCTGTAAAGGCAATGCAAATCGCTCGAAATTGTCCACTTTCTCTATTTCCTGTGTGGCCTGAACTAAGAGGTCATTGTCTGCATCTGATATATCAGAAAAACAGTCACTTTTAAGGTCAAAGTTCAATTTAAGATTTGGTTTCTTCATTCTTTCTTCCTCTAAATCCAGAATATCATTCAAAATAGCATCAGAATTCTCGTCTGCTAAATCCGTAGTAGTATCGCGAAATTTATTTTGAGTAAGAGGGTAGTTATCATCTGAGTCCATTTCTTCAAGGCACCCGGACTAAATGCTAAAAGAGGGATGCGGCTTCTGTTTTTATACCAGTTATAAGCCTACGTGTCAGTATCATATTATTAGGGTTTCCAGAAAGGAACGTAGGAAATCAATGTTTTGTTTTATCTAAAACATTCTTTCCGAACACCCTTTACGTCCCCTCATTCACCCCAAAAAGAAAACCTGTTTTGTTGAGTACAGTCTTCAGACAATAGAAGTGTTCGAATCGCTTTCCATGAAGAACAAAACCCTGTTTTGAGGAGTACCGTATTATGACAATTGAAATGATGAGCTAACAGTTTTTTGTGAATTAAAGACAAGATTTGACCTTGTGTGCCATTAAAGTTTATGAATTCCTAATATATCAAAATTATTAAAAACAAATCAGAAACGAAAGGTGTAAATATATTTGTCTATACCAATGATTATTTGTACGTGGGTTTTTTGTGTGCGTTTAAATGCATTTGTTTTTAGATAGAACAATGTTTTAAGTAAGATACAAGACTCGATGGTCTATTGTGTCAGATACGGGACTGATCACTCGCCGCTACGCGACTCGTGCCAGTCCCGTATCTGACATAATAGACCATCTTCGTCTTGTATCCCTTACTTAACATGGGTAACAACTGTTCTTACGCCAAGTGCCCGGTAAGAAGCGAAAGTTACATGTACGTCTGAAGACGTGACTTTAAAAGGGAAGTGTCACGGTAGATGTCGTCACAATAGAGACTCCTCCCTGCTATCACCGTAAGCATCATGAACTGAAGGTCAAACTTTGCAGCACATCACCCAAAACTGGTGACATCTTTTTAACATGAGTGAAAAAAAATTAAATGACAAATGAAGGTCACGAGAAGTGATCTATCTGACAAATCATATAAAGAATACAAAATTGAGAGTTGATTAAAGATGGACCCCAAAACACACGCTTGATCATCGCTGATACTACCGTAATTTTGCCATGTTTGCTAATCAGTGTCTCAAAACAAACACTGTATAATGAAAACACCCTATATAACCTCACGGGCGTACATGTATTACACATAGTTTTCGGTACTCACGTTGAATTATTCTTTGATATAAAAACAAGATATCGTAAAAATCTACACAACGTGATCGAAAACGCACGGCAAGAAATTGACAATGAAATTGATCAAATGATGGAGATAAATAGCAGAACATTTCATGCATTTCTGAAACGTGTTGTGAAAGACAGTTAGTTAGTCGTCGCGTACGACAAACAAGGGATACTGAGGACCTATTCTAACCCGGATCCCCACGTGCCCATGGCAGGAAGTGCAACAAAGCGTAGTCTGTCATCGAGAAGAAATGTCCTCAGTTATACTCTACGGATGCGTATTCATGCAAGTACTATCCGCCGAAAGTCACGTACTAGAAATACTCTCTATCGTGTCATAAATGTATTGGATATTATGAGAGGGTTACACGTATATGTTTGTTTCATTCTCTATATTGCTGTACATCATACATGTATTTAAGGAGGTTTGCACCTGAGTTTTGCAGTATTGTCATTTTCTTAGGTCACCTAACTCAGGTGACCTACTGTAATTGGTTGTCGTCCATCGTCGTGCATTAATAATTTTACATTTTTAAATTCTTTATAATTACCTTTCCAATTCTTTTAAATTTTATTATGAAGCATCTTTGGGACAAGGAGGATATAAATTGTAAATTTAGGCAGGGCAAAAAATTACCAATTTTCAATAATCGTTTCTACACCTGCATATCTAAGAAAAACTAAATAAATATGAGATTGATCACTGTTCGTTATCTTCACCTTGCATATAGCAGGAAGGCTCTGTCCAAAATTGGAAATTTCGGGATCCTCAGGGTAGAGGTTACATGTATGACTCCAGGGTGGGGCCTTTGGTACATGATAATATAGTGTGTATGTGCAAAACATATAAATAGTATCTGCTTAAATGGCATTGATACTAAATTGAAACTTAATAGATATTTAGGAGTAGGTAGTCATTTCCCAAAATTGTAAATTTCATGATTCTAGATTTCAGACTTTAAATGACTTCTTGCATATCTAAATGCATATGTAGGGATAGCAGAAAAGGTTGTACCTAAAATGGTAAATTTCGCAACCTCATGGTTTTGAATCTAGGATGGGTCTAAATTAGTCATATCGTTTAATATTAATACATATAGGACATTATGTAAAGCCGTTCAGTAGTGTATAAGGGGCCTC
Source organism: Ostrea edulis (assembly GCF_947568905.1). Classification (NCBI taxonomy): domain Eukaryota; kingdom Metazoa; phylum Mollusca; class Bivalvia; order Ostreida; family Ostreidae; genus Ostrea; species Ostrea edulis. Next base: position 90,480,764 of record NC_079164.1, on the reverse strand, counting down.
AGTGGCCGAGTGGTTGGAGCATTGCGCTCAAAATCACACGGTCCCTCACCTCTGTCGGCGCGGGTTCGAACCCCGCTCGCGCCAGTAAGTAAGAAAGTTTCCCAATTTACTTTCGGAAGGTCGGTGGTCTCTTCCCAGGTACATTGTATCTGGGTTCTCTCTTCCACCAATAAAAACTGGGGGCCACCAAAAACTGAAAATTTGTTGAGTGTGGCTGAAAACATCAATCAATTAATCATCAGTGTATGCACGTTTAAGGGCATTGAAATTTTAAGTACAAAACTTGTTTTATACTGTTGCTATTAGAATTTAGCTTAGATATTTAGAACAAGAATTTTTTTTAGATTCCATAGCCCTTGGGACTAGTGATACTTTTAACTAGTACTCAGGTGACCGATAAAACCTGTGAGTCTTGTCTGAAAGTGTATTTTTGATTTCATAATGGAGGAGGAATCAGAAATGAACGAGAAAATGTGGGGGTCGTAGTGCTTAGTTTTGAGCCAAGTGTGATAAACTTGATCTCTGCACTTAAAGTTTACTTCCGATTCATTTGCGTAAAATTGATAACATCATAAGCAATACAACATACTCCTGTCTTCTAAAAATAGAGATATAAAAAAAAAGTTTAATGCGTAGTAGATCGGAAATAAATAATGACCTATTTCCTCCTATATTAATATGCGGACAAAATCTTATAGAATTTTAGATCTCAAAACAACATGTGAGGTACTAGAGATTGTTTTATGAAAAACAAATGTCTCCCCAGCGCCTCAAATTGGAAGTGCATCAAATGAAACTTCCTCCGCATAACGTACTGCATGATATGGAGGAGAACGCAAGGGCAGGGACATAAACATTATGGATTCCGATAAGCCATATATAGGAGAAGTGTTCACAAACTATTTTACATCCTCCATTCTCTCTTAGATCCACTCTAACTTTAAGGATAACGAGTTGATCCTCCTGTCCCTATAACATGCACATCTGCAAGTGACATCGAAGTATTGTATAAAGTTCCAAGTCTATCGGATAAGCCATTTGGCAGAAGTGTTCACACATTATTTAAACATCCTCCACCCCTCTTAGATCCATTCTAAATTTTAGGAAAATAATTGGATCCCCCTGTCGCGACAATATACACGTCTACAAATGAGAATGAAGCATTGCACATATTTTCAAATCTATCAAAATGAAGGAGAAGTGTTCACAAGCTATTTTACGTCCTCCATCCCTCTTAGATTCACCATAACTTTTGGGAAAATAATTGGATCCTCCCGTCCAGACAATATGAACATCTACAAATGGCAATGAAGCATTTTACGAAATGTTAAGTCGACCCGATAAGCAATATAGGAGTGTTCACACGAAAGCTAATTTAACACCCTCCACCCCTCTTAGATCCAATATAACTTTGGGGAAAATATTGGATCCTCCTGTCCCGAAATATACACATCTACAATTGCCAATGAAGCATTGTACAAAATTTCAAATCTATCAGATAAGCCACATAGGAGAAGTGTTTACAAGCTATTTTACATCCTCCACCCCTCTTAGATCCACTATTATTTTTTTTACGAAAATGGTTGCATTCTCCTTCGCGACAATATGCATATCTACAAATGCCAATGAAGCATTGTACAAAGTTTCAAGGCTACCCGATAAGCCATATAGGAGGAAAAGCTTTCACAAGATTTTGTGACAGACAGACGGACGGACTGTAAACACTTCTCACTTAATTGACATTTTGTCACATCCTCACTCTCAGAGAAATACATAATCAGTTCACATGTCAGATGGATTGGTGCACCTTGACCCACTTTAAGGCTTTTCTATTCAGAATGTGTGTTGTATCAATTGAGAGTGCACAATATGCTTCCAGGGTGAATTTCACTGTCCGACGGGCGTATATTGTACCATTTGCGGTACTATTGTTATACCCCCCGAACGAAGTTCATGGGGGTATATAGGAATCACTCTGTCTGTCTGCTTGTCCGTCTGTGCAGATTCGTGTCCGGGCCATAACTTCTTTGACTTAGGCATACTATATTTGGCACACAGGTGGATCACCATGAGACGATGTGTCGAGTACCTTCATGACCTCTATATAACTTTGACCCTTAACCTCAAGGTCAAAATTAAAGTGGTTTTTTTTTTTTTTTTTTTTTTTTTTTTTTTTTTACAATTGATTCGTGTCCGGCCATAACTTCTTTGTTCTTTGACATAGGCATACCATATTTGACACATGAGTGTATCAACATGAGACGATGTGTCATGGACCTTCATGACCTCCGTATGACCTTGACCTCAAGGTAAAAATTAATGGTTTTTACGATGGATTCGTGTCAGGGGCATGATTTCTTTGTTCTTTGACATATCCATACCATATTTGACACATGAGTGTATCACCATTAGACGATGTGTCGGGTACCTTCATGACCTCTATATGACCTTGAACTTTGACCTCAATGTCAAAATTGATTATAGGGTTTTGACATAGTCATACCATAAGACATGGGTTTATCACCATGAGACTGTGTCATGTACATTCATGATCTCTTTATGACATTGACCTTTGATCTCAAAGTCAAAATTATAGGTTTATGCCATGGATTTGTGTTCCGACTATATCTTCCATTTGCTTCTACAAAGGCATACCATATTTTTACACGCAGAAAAGAGGTAATTTATACCTATTAACAACACCCTTTGGGAGATTGGGGTAAGTGGGGGGTATTCTTAGTGAGCATTGATCACAGTACCTCTTGTTAAGAATTGCTGCTTTGTTTGGGAAAATGTATCAACGAAATTAATTAATTTTGAATATTTCAATTAGTTCAAAGTAAATACTACTTGCATCATAAATTATAAAATTGAAATGTACATCTATGGGTACAAATGTTGACAAATAATTTGGATAAAACAGGAACTGTAAAACCGCAAGCGCCATCTAGGAATACGAAGCGACAAAGAGTTGGATCCGCCCCGGAATGAGACCTCCCGGTTGCGAAGCGAACGTCCTTGGTAATCACCGAGCTACCGTGATCGATTTGAGACTAGTGCTAAGTCTAAGTGTCTCTTATGATCAGAGGTTCACAAAGGTGTATCGAAATGGTATTATCTGGTTGGTAATTTAGCATCGTCGAGATTCCCAGTATTATGGCGTTATCATTATATAGGACCAAACTAGTAACTGGGATATCTATACTGTTTCATAGCTACATGTTGTTTAATATTCTCTTTATAGAAGTGGACACGTATCCGTCACAAGGAAATCAACTCTTAACTCGCCGTTAAGCTATTTTCACACGGTCTCTGTCTCGGGTTTGCATCAAGTGTATCTCTATTGGCGGTAGAAAAATAATTGCAGTAGGATAATTTGGAAAATTTAGTTAACACACATCTGTAATACCGTGTAAGCAGGATTTTTAGCGAGGATTTAATTTGGCATTATTAGCAAGGGAGATGAGATAGCGAAAATTGAATATCGCTAACAATTTATTCCATAACAGAGATAAAATCTATCTTTCCTGGAATTATGAAGCCGCTAAAATTATCTCTCGTTAAATATATATCTCATTTTTTTATGGAACAATCGCCAAATTTATATCACGCTAAAATCCCACTTATGTGGTAACTTTTTGTCATAGTGAAAAAGATGATCATTCTTGCTGATATCAATAGAAAAACATGTTTGAATAAAAATGAAATATCAAAGCACCAAAATGCTTGTTTATAATTTTTGCAAATTTTCCGATTTCGGATTTTCGCTAAATTTGTATCCAATAAAATTAATTTGATAAAATTTGTGAAATTATGAGGACATTGTTAGAAAGAAAACACTTTTTCAAGAATTTTTTTTTTAAATACTCATGTTCATGAGTTTTTACTTCCGTGCCAAATGTGTAGATTTATTATTCCAAAAATCAGATTCATTCAGGTTACGGATTTGTGGCTTATTTTGAAAGTGGCCTTGAAACCGTACTGGTCCATGGCATGGACTAATGCTAGTATTAAAAAAAATAAAAATAAAAAAAGATGATAATGGCAATAAACACTACATGCAGATCTTGCGTTTAGAATAATTTGAGTTCCCAAGTAATTGCCCACTCAAGCAAACACCAATTCTTTAACCCCCCCCCCCCCCCCCCCGCCTCTGATAGTTTCTTGATGCACATGAAATCCTACCACTAGATATTCAGTACACCGTCAGTACCTACTATGACGTCATCAGAGGACTAATACCCAGCGGTACTTCGGATAAGACCAAACAACCGAGGCCCCGTGTCTCAGTAGGTTTTGCACTATAAAGATGCCTCCCTGCGCCGAGTATAGACCTAAATACTACAGCTAGGGTGTGCACATCTATATATAAATGAGCGTATCCAAGATTTCTTTTTTGCAATTTTAATTGCATTTCTGAAGCCTTACTTCGATTCGGTATGATAAATAATTCATTGCATGAATTTTAGGGAGATAAGAATATCTATTCACCCAGGCAAAATCACATTCGCTGAGTATGATCTTTCTTGGGTGAATAGATACATGCCCATACATGCATCTCCCTCACTACATGCAACAAATGTATAATGTAACATTGTATTTTCTCTCGAACTAGCTTTTCCATTGGTTAAATTGTATTACGTGATTGCTGTCTTAATCACTTTGAATTTAACATGGATTTAAGAAAATATGTAGAGACGATGGAACGCATTATCGAGTGAATACGCTGTAGACAATTCGCCATGACATAAACAGATATCTAAAGTTTACCCCCTTTGAGCAGAAAAATTTATATCGTGAAAGATTCTTCGTTTACTGATAGTACATGTAACACACCATTACATTTTGCAAGGCTATTTTACTTGATAGGTTATATCTTGTTTAACGTCCCTCTCGAGAATCAAACTATGTCATTACATCCAATAGCTTGTGATATTACATGCTGACCTTTGTATCTTGTCCTCGAGAAAATAAATAACTTATTAGATTTAAGGCTGTCTACGGATATATATTTGGTTGGTCAATCTCGTAGACGGCGAGGTGTATGAGATTGATCAACCCAGTAAATACATGTATCCGTAGACAGCCAGTTACAAACCTATTAATGAATGATATGGCACTTGCCGTCATCTGTCCATAAACAATAAACTTTTCGGATGCTTTGAATCCCCTTATATCTTTAGGTTTAAATTTGATACCTGTGCATTGCTTCATAAAGAGACACAGCACAATAGTTTAGTTTCGTATTCAGTTCAATATGTTCAGAGTTGTGGCCCTTTACAAATTGATATTTATTTCAGTTCACACTTTTTTGCTATGTTTTAGTTTCGAGGGATTTCATGGCCCTTTGAATATTCAATATCCTTCTTTCTGTAGAATGATAAAAAAAGATAAATGTCATCTTGTATTTTGTTTTGTTGGTGATATATTCAGTTTCGCAAGCATTGAAGCGGGGAACAATGTACGTGGCTTCAAGGAACTGTGAATACCTTTAATTGAAATCATACAATGGTTTGACTTGTTTATTATTGCACGTATTGAGTCACTATGGGATATTTATGTCTGTATATCTAATATAGGATATTTAATGTTGTATTTACATAATGTACTTAAAGTCTATAGAATAAGTATATATATATATTTAAATCTATTAGTTTCCTTCTTATTTCCCATAAGGTCAGATGTAGTAGATTGAACATTAGTTCGTGTACTCGATTGATTAACAACCTTTGAAGTCACTAAAATAGTAATGGTGAAGTTGTTTAGCTCACCTGACCCAAAGGCTCAAGTGAGCTTTTCTGATCGAATTTTATCCATTGTCTGCCGACATCATAAACTTCACAATTTCAGCTTTTCCATGACCAATTTCATCCAAACTTTGAAGAGTATCCTTGGGTGAAGGGGAGTTAGGTTTGTTTGAATGAAGGGCCACCCCCTTTAAAGGCAGATAATCAAGAAATGCAAATTTTTCTCAAGAACTACACTGGTAAAATTGCAACATATGTTTAACATATGTTAAACATGATTAACATATGTTTTGAAACATACGATAATCATATAAAAGGAGCACTCGAGGTAAACGTATGTTTTCAAACATATGATTAGCATATGTTTATAATATGAATAACATGTTTGCATTACCTTATGATAAACATATTTTGTTCATATGATATTCACATGCTTTTTGTATGATTATCATGTTACCTACATGCAAAATTGTAACCTTATGTTTATATTAAACATATGGTTAACATGTATTAAACATATATTTAACATGCATTAAACATATATTTAGGATATGTTAAACATATATTCAACATGTTTTGAAACACGATAATCGTGAAGGGACACAGCATATATGTTTTCCAACATTTGTTTAGCCTATTTGTTGATAATATACCGTAGAAAAAATGCTAGTATTACTCTGTGATAAATAAATATGTATTTTGTTTACATGATTTCCATGATGTTGATATACATGCAATCAACGTTTACCATCTTTTGGTCATAAGTACCCCTCTAGAAAAAAGGAAACAATTCATGTCGGAAGGAACCAGCATTTATAATTATTTATATCTCTGAGTACATAGTTATTATTCAGTTTGCGCTGTACCTGAAATGAAAGGAGGAACAATCAATACTTTTTTAAAGACACATACAGCTTTACATTTATTTGTAATAATATTAATATTAACCATGCAAAAATATCATAAAAATACATACATTGGTACGTGCGTGTTTATCTGTAGAAAATACCAGACAATTTACACACAAGATCAATTCATTCAAATTCAATTTATTGGCATATCTACTAAAATATTTTTTTCTCACTAAATAGAAAGGAAAGGTAGTACTTCGTGAACATAATTTAATTACCAGCATTATCGTCAGATGCTCTTTTTCTGGCAGTAGCTGTTGTAGGGAGAAGTTTGTGAGTGACTTTAATCCACGTCCGGTAGTAGTGGCTGCTTGATTGCAATGCCCTCTGTATCAACTTTCTTGCTGTCTACTTATTTCTGAAAGAAAAGAAAAACCTAAGATACTTGTTTACATAAATCAATACCCCACTGCATCCACTTATGGGGCTTCCCCCATTTAAATATAAAATAATCTAGATACATTTACACAACATTCAATTTTGATTCTCACATTGTTTGACATTGACATTTAATAATTTTCATATCACTACACTATTTCTTAAACCAATCTTGGTCCCATAGAGCATGAAAGGTGAAGATAACGAACATTGATCAATCTCATAACTCCTATAAGCAATAGATAGTTAGACAAACACGGACCCCTGGACACACCAGAGGTGGGATCATTTAAATTAAGTAAGAAATATGACAATTTTTTGAAAGACGGGGAAAAGCCTACAGACTAGATCTTCAACAACAAAAAAACAATATTAAACATATGTTGCCATTTTACCTGTGTAAACGCCGTAAAAGATTAAATTTATGTGAAATCTTCCTGACATTACATAAATGCAACTTTTCATGTTGATGTTACAGTGTTTTCAATAGTTTTGTTTACAGTCAATATTTTACAAAATTCTCTAGTCATTATAATAATCTAATTAGCAAATACAGCTATCACTTGATGGGATGCCGTTCGACGTGTTTTATACCAGTGGTAACTTAACACCGTTCTTTGCATACTAGTTGTGACTACGGATTGCTGCGTTTGCTTGACCGGGATAAAGGGCTCATAGCGTGTGTGACCGGTCAACAGAGATTACTTACTCTTCCTCAGCACCTGATCCCATCTCTGATACATGTATACCTAGAGGTTCGTGTTTGCCCTTTTCGTAATTCTTTACAATAGTACTGTCACAACCTCCTTTAAGACTGTCAATGGACGTAAAATCTCGAGTACGCTGAAATAAATGGCAGAATACGACAAATAAAACGGATGGCATGGGATTTAGATGAAAGCCATAAGTAGAACTACATTAGCCTGACGAGATATTTGCAGAAATTCCTTCGATAAAGTTGGTTTATACCCCGTGAATCGGTCTCGAAGCAGGTAGCCTCATGATTTGTTGCACACCTTTACGTATATTAGTATCTCACAAGTGGTCAACTCTAAAGCTTATAGAAGGTTGAAACTGACTATTCAAAACGACTTATGAAGGTGATTAGTGGGGGAAATAACATAATATTATGGATAAGTTATTGGTGTCGTATAGAAATGATTACTTTTTCGGGGGGGGGGGGGGGGGTAGGTACATAAGATATAATATACAGGCGATCCACACTTCAGGTACCTGTGGTTGGACTTTGGCTGTAAATTATGTATGAATGTAAAACTTGTATGAATATCAATATCAGAATTCAGTGTAGAATTTTATACCATTTGGTTTATGATATGATTTTATCATCGGCGAATTTTTTCGGCCCACATGCGGAAGGCCGGGATTAGAATCTCGGCCGCGACAGACCTAAGTCGTTATAACAAGTAGTGACAGTTCCATCGCCAAACGCTCGGCATCAGGTGTGAATGTCATGGGTTCTCGGAGATGACCTTAAAAACGGATGTCCCACGTCGCAGTAGGTGCGCCACGCTAAAGAACCCTCACTGCTCAAATGCTGTAAGCGCCGAGCAAAGACCTAAATTTGAAGCCCCTCACCGGTCTTGGTGACGTCTCCATATGAGTGAAGAATTCTCGAGAGAGACGTTAAGCAAGATACAATCAATCAATCGGCGAAGTTGGGTCCCTTTTTGTTTGAGTTTTTTACCTTTACTCTTTAATACTAAACTCCAACACAAGCAATGCAATTGCTCTCATTTTTCTTTTGCGCATTCCTTGTGATAAGACTTTCCTCCTGGTACCAACGTTCTTGCCCTGAGTTTGATCTCCATTTAAGACATCATAATATTATAATGATATCCCTGCACTAATCAGGACAGGGCTTTCGTATTTTGTGCGTAGAACCTTTCATTGAATACCGTTATCTTTAACCTTGTAGCCTTGACCTTGGGGTTTAACTTATGAATCACAGGAAGCCTTATCATACACCATTCAAAAGTTCTAAGTAAGGTTAAAGTTTCAGTTAGGACAACAGTAGATTGATTGTATTTTGCTTAACGCACCTCTTGAGAATTTCAGTTTAACCCATACGTGAATGGCTTCATTTAGGCCTTTGCTCGGCGCTTACGGCCATTGCGCAGTGATGGGTCTTTAAATAGCGTACCACACCTACTGTGACACAAGACATCCGTTCTTAAGGTCATCTCCGAGGACCCGTGACATTTACACGTTTGGTAATGGAACTGTCACTACCTGTTAAAACGACGGGCGAACGCTCTACATCAAGACCACCGCGGCGGTTGAACAGTAGAGGGTCAACGATTCACTGCGATGCATCGAAAAACGCGATTCTGCAGCCAAATCCATTCTCGATTCACCACTGGGCAAATTCAGCTCGGTTCAATTAGATAGATAAAGAGATAGATAAAGATTATGTACCAGTTACTTCCTTGAACCTTTCAACGGCGCCTCTGATTGGCTTAAAAAAAAAGCGTCCAATCAACATTTAGAACCCTAAATCAAACAGTATTGAGGAACACGATGATAATCTAATGCTCAAATAGCTTCCGAAGTCGCTTGAATCCAAAGAGTGGGGGTATAAGTTTCAAACGATTAAAAAACGTATGAATTTTGTTTTTATTATCCCCAATGATGAAAGGTGAAGATAACGAACGGTGATCAATCTCATAACTCCTATAAGCAATACCAAATAGATAGTTGGACAAACATGGACCTCTGGACATACCAGAGGTGGGATCAGGTGCCTAGCAGGAGTAAGCATCCCCAATGATTTGCAGCAATCTAGCAATATGTGTCATAGTGTGATTAAACAATTTCTTGAGTCAAACTAGCATATGTTTTTTAAGATTGGTATTTGTGATATCACAGATCTAATTTTTAGAAGTTTCTCTAACTTTAAGTTACTTTATCTAGTCAAGGATGTTTAAAATATTGTTCTATTTTGTTATGCCCCCGAGATCGAAGATCGGGGGGCATATTGTTTTTGTCCTGTCTGTAATTCTGTCTGAAACTTTTACCTTGCTAATATCTTTTGTACAGTGAGTGCTAGAACTTTGATATTTCACACGAGTATTCCTTGTGACAAGACCTTTATGTGGGCACTAAACCTGTTGACCTTGGCATTTCACCTACTTTTTAAACTTTAACATTGATCATAACTTGTAAATGGTAAATATTAGAGCTTTCATACTGCATATGAGCATTTCTTGTGATAAGATCTTTCTACTGGTACCAAGATATTTATCCTTGTGACTTTGGCCATCTTTGGAATTGACCATTAAAGGGAGGGATTTGTGTTTCACAAACACGTCTTTTTAAAAAATAATTTAATGATTGAAATTTCAATAAATTGTGGCATTCGTATTACCTGTAGTGTCTTTATATGATGATGATTGTGATTTAAAGTAAATGTTGAATAACCAAGTTACTATTCAAATAATCGAATCGAATGACTAAAATTGAAATCGAGTCAAATCGAAAAGTTTGAATCGTTGCAGCTATAATGAACAGCAAGATCTATATGGGCATTGTAGCCCATGGGCCTTTTAATTCCAATGGCGATTGTATTATGTTTAATATTAAAGGCATTTTGCAGGACTCAACTTTATAGCTTCCGAAGTACAAGAGGAGGACAGTAGAGAGGTATATCCGGAGAAAGAATGCACACTGAATCGGGACAATACCATCAACGCTCGAGCAATCATATTGTGGCAACGTAATCTAAAATTAGCACTCAAAACAGGTAATTTCTGTTTATGTACATGCATCTTCATCCATAATACTTTTAATCTCATTTATGCCATCGAAGTAGAAAAGCTGGGACAATATCATTGGCAAAATAGGCTGAGCATGAAAGTCTCTGACGAAGTTATCAGATGATAAAATCATGGTCACGTGGTTAGGTCTTCAGGCTCAAGGGCAGTGCCATATGGATCATATACTGATTTAATGAAAATGCAATGTTTAAATGTCTTCTGAAGCAAACTTGCTGAATATATTGATAATGGAAGCCCAGGCTCAAGAGCTTAGCCTCGAGTGCATTCTAATATGAATCATTGTGGAAACGAATTTATTTTTGAGAACAATTTATTTTCGATTCGTAATCATATACTTAGGCTCCTCCATGACAATTGTGAAATTCACGTGTTAGGAATTCACGTCCCAGTCCATGGCTATATGAACTGATTTATCCACTATCCAGTATTATCTCGGCGAGTATTCTTGCCTAAATGATCGACGCGCCACTGTTAAATATAACTTCCGATTTAAACAAGGCATCGATAGAAACACACTGAACGATCTCACCTACCGCTTTAGAATCATGTAATTTTCTGTGCACATTTGTATGAATTTTCCGTTGTAGAATTTTTATATTTATTTACAGCACTTTAGGTACCTATTTACATTAGCCTATGACATGTTTTCGTATTAGAACTATGAACATCGATGACACTAGTTCATCAATGTTGGAATTGTGTTTTCCTACCTTGGTGTACTTCGTTTTTCAAGCAAGGGGGAGGGGGTAAAAAAGATTACCTTACAATTGTCTATAAAAAAACAACGCTATGTTCTTTTTGGTCTATCTTCAAAATCATATGGTTGTGGTGGTGAGTTGACGTACAAATCCTTATCACCTCACCCAAATGTATCTGCTTTGACTGAAAAGTCATTCGTAGTTTCAAGAAAGGCGAAGATAACGAACAGTGATCAATCTCATACATGTAACTCCTTTAAGCAATACAAAATAGAGTTGGTCTTAGTCTTAGTAAGGGGGGGGGGGGCTCTTTTTCTGCAGGGAGGTTGAACACACAGGATTGTAACACCTGTGAGAAAAGTGTACATGTAGTGAAAATATTTGAGACGTTTTGCTTGAAAAAATACCAAATCTTAATGCCATGTAAAGATTTTTAAAATGAGGGTCAAAAGTATTTTTATGCCCCCCCCTCCCCCTTCAAAGAAGAGGGGCATATTGGTTTGCACCTGTCGGTCGGTCGATCGGTAGACCACATGTCCGCTATCTTGATAACCATTCACTTGGATGATAATGATATGTCATATGTGGGTAAGTTATGAGTAGAAGAGGACCCCTATTGTTTTTCAGGTCAAAGGTCAATTTACTCTGGACATAGAAATATAATGTCCACTCAATATCTTGAGAACCCTTTGCTTGACAGTCAACAAACTTGGTACAACCTAAAGAGTAGATGACCCCTATTGATTTTTGAGGTCACATGGTCAAAGGTCAAACTGGACATGGGAATATACTGACCACTCAATGTCTAGAGGACCCTTTGCTTGACAGACATCAAACTTGGTACACTGGTACATTTTCAGGAGAAGATGACCCCGATTGATTTTGAGGTTACATGGTCAAAGGTCAAGGGTCAAACTGGACATAGGAATATACTGTCCGTTCAATATCTTAAGAACCCTGTGCTTGACAGATATCAAACTTGGTACATCTTCAGAAGATGATCCCTATTGATTTTGAGGTCACATGTTTAAAGGTCAAGAGTCAAACTGGACATTGGAATATACTGTCCACTCAATATCTTGAGAACTCTTTGCTTGACAGTCATTAAACCTGGTACACCCTAAAGAGTAGATGACCCCTATTGATTTTGAGGTCACATGGTCAAAAGTCAAGGGTCAAACTGGACGTTGGAATATACTGTCAGCTCAATATCTTGATAACCCTTTGTTTGACAGACATCAAACATGATGCACAGGTACATCTTCAGAAAAAGATTACCACTATTGATTTTGAGGCCACATAGTCAAAGGTCAAACTGGACATAATAATATACTGTCCACTCAATATCTTGATAACCCTTTGCTTGACAGACTTCAAACTTAGAAAACTGGTATTTCTTCAGGAGAAGATGTCCCCTATTGATTTTGAGGTCAAAGGTCAATGGTTGAACTGGACATAGTAGTATATTGTCTCCTATATTTTAAGAATCATTTGTTTGATAGACACCAAACTTGGTACACTGGTACAGCATAAGGAGTAGATGACCCCTATTGATTTTAGGTCACATGGTCAATCCACTCTTGACATAGGACGATATTGTTTGCTCAATATTTTGAATTGATGATGCTGCTATCAATTAAATGATGTGTATGTATAACCCGTTTCAATTTTGCACCATGGTGGGCATATGTGTTTTACAAACATCTCTTGTTTTTGTACTGACAGACGACGACTGTGTAGAGATTTTGGTGAATTTTAGGAGTTCAGGTCGGGTTCGGGGTCCTCTAGTAATGCAAGTGGTGCTGCTCTGTCTCTTTTCCAACGGACGCTCAAGCCGAACAGACGTGTTTTCTAGGGCCACATCACTGTAGTTATTGTATTTAAGTAGTCTTTGTAAGTTGTTCCGGTTGTCAGTTAATATATGTGTTTATAAGTGTTTTTCCTGGTGTTCGTTTTCATAGAAAATCACATTAACTAGGACCTCTTTTATTGTGTCCAAGTTTATGTTTGAATCTAGACCATTCCAGAGGCGAACATTTAGTGCTATTGTAAAAACTTGCTGGACAACAAAAGTTTTTTTCTTCAATTTCTTGAGTGGCATCTTTGCTTATATATGATGGGACAGTCATCATAATCATGTTAATTACTGTTATACATGTATGAAAGAATAATATTGTTTTCAGTTACGCATTTTCAGATACAGAATTCGATGACATTGTTCAAAAGAGTGCCTATTCGATGAATGATGTGATCCATTACGCAGCATTAGTAGATTTATTTATGGAAAGATGGGATTTCTATGGAAGTTTTATTTTTAACCTTTTTCTTGAGAGTAGGGAGATGAATCATTTCCTTATCTTTCGACGTATTTTTTTTTTTTTTTTTGTAAAGTTGTGACTGACTGAATGTGGCTTAAATGCAAAGAGGGATAAGCATTTAATATTGATAGGTTTGCTATCTACGAAATGTAAAGAGCCAATCAGGAAAATATAATAATAATGATTTCTTTGGTCATTTGGATTTTTGAATTAGATTTGCGTATGGTCAATTTTTATATCGGGGCAGGCTACTGACAAACAGATTGATGTTGCAGGAGTTTCAACAGTCTCGTTTAAAGTCAGCATTTCGAAAATTCTTTCGTCGTTATAACGATCTAGTTTGCCAATAAACCTTTCATTGTGTCAATGCTGTGTGACGTGTTTCATACCGATTGTTAGGCCGTTCTAGGCACACTGATTTTGACTACGAAAAACTCCGTTTACCTGATCAAGACACGGCGGGTGTGACAGGTCGAAAGGAGATGCTTAGTCCTCATAGGCACCTGTTCCTACCTCTGGTGTGTCCAGGGGTCAGTGTATGCCAAACTCTATACTTTGTATTGCTTATAGGAGTTATAAGATTGATCATTGTTCGTTATCTTCATCTTTTATTTAAGAGTCCATATCTTTGTTGTGTCATTTGAGTTTTTACAATTGACTATTTCACCCAACACTGCATGGTCCTCAGATGGAAAGGTAAATAATTTGAATGGCAAGTCACATGTACAGGGATATTTTCCACAATTTGTATTGTGAAGAACACATCCTGCTCTTCCAAATACACAATTTCTAGCCAAATAACTTATTAGTACTCTATTAGACATGACTGACAAGTTCATGGTAAGTACAAAATAGAAGAAATAACAGCAAGTAGAATACACAAATTGAACGTAAACATAAAAGCATACTGTAATACTTTACAGGTACTGTGTGACAGATTGTGAATAATGTTAGTTCAAGCTGACAGGTTGTTATCAAACATGATACTAGTATTGAGTGCAGACATATAAAGTAGAAATGTTTCCGACAAATGTTATATCAACTCAAAATTGGGTTGTTTTTTCTCACTGAAACACAAATGTTCATAAAACTAAAGTTAGATTCATTACACGTTTGTTACGATGACGAGGAAACAAGCAAGTTTAACTGTACATTATGAGTTTATGAATTGCAAGGCAAATTGATTGTTACTTCAAGCGGACTGCTATTGGTAAAAAATTGGGTATGAAGGTTTATTACAAATCACATTAAATCCTGGTGTGTTTAGGTAGGATGCAAGGTGAAGATAACGAACAGTGATCAATCTCATAACTCATACAGGCAATACAAAATAGATAGTTGGGCAAACACGGACCCCTGGACGAAGCACATGGTCTTTAGAATGACAGTGGGTAAAGTACAGCAAAGAGGCTCAAAACTAGTAATCCATCAACAATCTGTTATACAAATCAACATTTGTATATTGTAATTTGCTAAATATTAACGAATGAATTACAAATCATCAAAATAGGTACTTTGTTACGAACAAATGATTATTTAGGCACAGCTGATTTTATAATCTGTTACATGTATTAGAGATTTTCATTTCATATAATGTCCAATCCCACATGTGAAAAAAATCTATATCAAATTATCAATTCTCACCTGATCCCTCCTTTGGTATCCTGGGGTTCGTGTTTGCCAAACTCTCTTTTTTGTATTGCTTATAGGAGTTACGAGATTGATCACTGTTCGTTATCTTCACCTTTCATATAAACAAAAAAGTACGTACCATCTATCCTTCTGTGTTTACTAACAGAATTAGATAGGTTACGTGAGGAAACTGTTTTGGTTTCACCTGACAAAGTTTGTAATAATATTGTCTTTGTAAGGCTCATTATTACAACTGTGTTTTAAACATTAATTCCACATTCGGTAATTGTACACATGTACTTATACTCCAATTACCCCTTCCAAAGATGAAATTGTTCATAATCATGCTTCGGTTTATTTAAAATCCTAGTCAATGGCATGGATAAATATGAGTTACTCGTACCGTACCTATACTGGATTCCTAAACTTATAAAGATACATTGCTGGATCCAGTCAATGTTCTACTAAGCCCCTATCTTTGCTCCTCACGAAAATATTAACAGCTGTGATGCAGAAACTTCAAACGCACTTTGCCACAACACATGGCAGAATCAAACGTGGATTCTAAAATATTCGAAAGACCTTTTAGTAAATTTGAAATTGCAAAACTTTTTTTCAAATCAACATCAAAACGTATGACTTTTTAACACTTTAGACGACCATTACTCACGATAAATTAAAGACTAGACTTTTTGAAATATACAGTTGCTTCTCCAACAAAAATAGAAAAAGGGAATATTCGTATTTAGTGGCCACTCATCCAAACAATTACTTTGTGTGGAATACCACTGATTCCACGCACAAGTACTCTGCAGTTGAAATTATAAATTTGCCGGAGTTTCTCATTGACGATTTCATCGTAGTCTTTGGTGATCTTCCAATAGTCTGTTCGAAATCCATGGGCACAAATTCTGCTCCTTTGTTAGCTGACCTGTTTTTATATTCTTCTGAAGCAAAAGGTTTTTTTTCAAAAGCTTACACACGAGAAAAATATGTTGCAGTGGAATTCAACTCGCCAGTTAGATACATCAAAAACGTTTGACCAATTAACAATTATTTTCATTCATGTCGATTCGATATATCCCAGTTAACTCGAGATAAAGACGCCACAGAGTCTTCCAAATCTCCTCCGTACTTGGATATTTTAACAGAAATGAATATTAACGACTAACAACCCAACTTTATAACAAATGGGATGCTTTCAGCTTCTCCATTGTCAACTCTCCATATCTATGTAACAATATTCCTTTAACACCTTCATATGGTGCTTGTATCTCTTAACTGATTCGATATGCAAGAATGTGTTCTGTCTATGATCAGGGTTTTATTTAAAATCGGGTCAGGCTACTGACAAACAGGCTGGTGTTACAGGTTCAGCAGTCTCGTTTAAAGTCAGCATTTCACAAATTATATGGTCGTTATAATGATCTGTTTGCCAATACGACCTGGGTCGTTGGGGCATTGCTGTGTTACGTGTTTTATACCAATTGTTAGGCCGTTCTTGGTGCATTGATTTTGATTACGGATAATACCTTTTACCTGATGACGACATGGGGATCACGGCTGGTGTGACAGGTCGAGGGGGATGCTTGCTCTTTCTGATCTCACCTCTGATATGTCTGGGTGGTATATGTTTCTTCGGCTCTTTATTTTGTATTCCTTGTGGGAGTTTTTAGATTGATCACTGATCGTTATCTTCTCATCATGTATTGGAAGTTTTCTTGGTTGATTGATTGAATATTGTTTAACGCCCCTATAGAGAATATTTCATTCGTATGGAGACGTAACCAATACCAGTGAAGGGCTGCAGGCCAATGTTCGGGGTTTACGGCATAGAGTAGTGGGGGTTCATTAGCGTGCAACACCTACTATGACATGGGAAATTCGTTTTTAAGGTCATCTGCTAGGACTCCTGACATTCACACGCGATACTGAGGGTTTGGCTATGGAACTGTTACTACCTGTTTTAATGACTTAGGTCTGCCGCGATCCGAACCCTGATCTTCCGCATGTGGTGCGAACGCTATATCTCTAGATCACAGCGGCGGTTGAAGTTTTCTTGAAAGTCAGCAATCATCAATAGTAAATCAATAGCAATGATAAACTCTCAGTTGGTAAAGGGACATAACTCATCAATTGTTAATTTTCGGTAGTAAAGTAAACCTGTCAACCCTCTAAAATGTCATTTTATTCAGTCCGACAGCGTTTGATTGTATAGTGTTTAACGTTCTGCTCAAGAATTTGGACTCATGGAGACGTCATTATTGCCGGTGATGGGCTGCAAGTTTAGGCCTATGAGCAGAGAGAGGGATGATTATCTTATCGCACCTGCTGTGACGCGGGTCTTCGGGTTTTGCGGTCTCTTCCGAAGGACCGCCCCTTACCACAAGCAAGGGGTATTGAGGACCTGTCCTAAGCCGGATTCCCATGAGAAACGATGTTGAGGAGTTAACATAGCTATTTATGTTTTCCTCAATACGATCATGATCTTATCTTCAGTTTAAAGGCCACTTTAAACATTCTTCTAACAATGAAACAGCAAAGTTTAAATAATTTTCTTTAAGAAGTCAGAGTAAATTTCAGTTTAGTGGACTGACACTGACAGATGATAGACAAACGAGATTAGGCAACTTTTCTGATTTGATATGTACTATTGTTGTCTACAGATAATGTATTTGTTGTCAAGTTCCGGAAAAAGAACACGACAGAAGAGTTCCAGTGTATTTGCCCTAATAAACCAGGTATGTATTTACAGGTACAACTAATAATGATATTTTTTAGTATTTAATGTGTTATGTCTCGTTTTTGTTTATAAAAAAGTCATAACATTTTGTTTGAAGAACGACGTTCACTTTAGATGTCTGCACCAAAAGTCTCTGTTGATAATGCAAGGCGAAGATAACGAACAGTAATCATTCTCATAACCCCTATAAGAAATATGAAATCGAGAATTAGGCAAACATGTACCCCTGGAAATACCAGAGGTGGGAGCAAGTGCCTAGGAGGAGCAAGCATCTCTTGTCGACCGGTCACAATCGCCATGATCCCTATATCTTGATTAGATAAAAGGAGTTTTCTGTAGTCAAATTCAGTGCGCCAAGAATGGCCTAACAGTCGGTATGAAACACGTCAGAATGTATTTGAACCAATGATAGGTTGTATTGGCAAACTAGATTGTTATAACGACCATAGAATTTGCAAAATGCTGAAGTTAAACGAGACTGTTGAAACCCCAGCACCATCAACTTGTTTGTCAGTAGACTGCCTCGATTTAAAAACTGATCATACGGAGAACACGCTCTTGCGTATCGAATCAGTTGAGAGATATGAGAACTCTATACAGGTGAACATGGACTATTGCTACATAAATATGGGAATTTGACGATGGAGAAGCAGATATCACCCCGTTTGTCATACAGTTGACTTGTTAGTTTGCTGTTAAAATCTTTTTTTTTCAATAAAATATCTAAGTATGAAGCAGAATTGAACGACTCTGATGTCTTACTTCGAATTCACAGGGTTATATCGAATCGACATATGAATGAAAATGACTATTATCAATAGATATAAAGGTCGTTGATACATCTAAATGTTGCATTGAGGGCGACAGGAAGATATTTTTTTCTTCTTACGTTGAAGATTTTGAATAAGAAAAACAGGTCAGCTAACAATGGAGCACAATTCGTGCCCATTGGAATTCCAACAGACTGTTGGAAGACCTAATCACCAACATCTTCGCTAGCCTAGGGTTTACGATCCGCTCCGTTTCTCTATAACCATTGGCTGCTTTAGAGCAATTTTCTTAGCTTTGAGTGACGCTATCTAGCGGATGGAGAAAACAACCCTGTTTGGATTACATCTTGCTTATCCAATGAAAATGCGTGTTTCAGCTACTGTTTAAAAGTTGTTTAGAAATGGCTGCGCTCAGAAGGTAACGCTATGTGGTATGCAAATCATTCAAAATATTAATAATAAATTTAACTATCTCTTAATTGCATACTTGAAAAAGAAATCAGTGATAATATTATTTAAAAATAAACATGTGGTGAACCCATGAAATACATGTAGTCGTTGAGTCTACGTCTAAAAATAACCAACCCCTCGCGTGTAAGGTGAATTCCAAATTGAGAAAAATAGCTTTGACGCAACTGTCTAAATCTGGGATAGATAGAACATAAAACGACGAATTACAAGATATGTTTGATATTAAACTTATTGTACAGTACTGTAGTAAATAAAATGCACTTCTTTACGCAGATACGAGTCTGAACTGCGCACGTGACATCATTAGTTTGAATATGTATTTGATACACAACCGAGTGACAGTTGTAGGTATTTGCACATTCCTTTGTTTTGCGCGTGATCTTAAGTAACACGTTCTCTGATTGAGCAGGGGACTTTCCCTGTGTCCAATCATATGCTGAAAGTTGAGGCTACAAATATCGCACTAAATCTGCCAAGGGTTTCTAGAGAAGCGAATCGGATCGTCAACCCTTGGCTAGCGAAGATGAATCACCAAAGACTACGAAGATATAATACATTTCGATCAAACTTAAGTAAAGGCTCATACAAACATCCACAATATTCAAAATATTAGATAGCTTTATCGTTTAGAATTGCAATAGATATGTGTAACATATGGATCGCAGCAGCTTGTGTTTAACACAACATTCTGAAAAGTTAAAGGCCTCTCACTTAATTTACTTCTTTTTTTTTCATGAAAAATTTATAAAAGGATGTAACGACATATTGTATTACGTCAGTATGAGGTATCGATAGATATTTAATCATAATAAACATTTTAAAATGTCTTGTTGGCTTAAATGTGAGCTTTATTAAGTTTCTTATTTTTAAACTCCCACTGAGCCATGCAAGGTGAAGATAATGAACAGTGATCAATCTCATAACTCCTACAAGCAATACAAAATAGATAGTTGGGCAAACACGGACCCCTGGACACACCAGAGGTGGGATCAGGTGCCTAGGAGGAGTAAGCATCCCCTTTTGACCGGTCACACCCGCCATGAGCCCCATATCCTGATCAAGTAAACGGAGTTATCCGCAGTCAAAATCAGTGTGCCAAGAACGGCTTAACAATCGGTATGAAACACGTCAGACAGCATTTGACCCAATGCGAGGTTGTATTGACGAACTGGATCGTTATAACGACCATAGAATTTGCGAAATGCTGACTTCAATCGAGACTGTTGAAATCCCTGTACCATCAACTTGTTTGTCAGTAGCTTACCTCGATTTAAAAACAACCTAATTCTTAATTCTTTCCTGAATTCTTACAGAAGCAAACATACAGAAGGTTACGTATATTGACAGCGAAAATGCTACATGTTCAGAGAGTGATCCAGTAGTAGATAATGTCGAATACTGGATTCCTAATGGTAAGTTTAAGATGACATCCTGTTAACAAATCTATGCCAAACAAGTACATGAGCTGCATTTTTATAGGCATGATTTCATTTTGTCCCGTGGAGATCCGGATTAGACCCCTTGCTTGTCGTAAAAGGCGACTAAATGGGGTAGTCCTTCTGATGAGACCGTATAAAATGAGGTCCCGTGTCACAGCAGGTGTAGCATTATAAAGATCCCTCCCTGCTAAAATACCATTAGCGCCGATCATAGGCCTAAATTTTGCAGCCCTTCACCGGCAGTGGTGACGTCTCCATATGAGTGAAATTTTCAAAAATAGTAATGATAATAATTACTTGGTTTTATAAGAATTATTGCATCTTTGAAATAATTTTCATTAAAATTGTTTTTAATCGAATTTTCATGGTAGGTACAAACGTTGGTATTCAGTTTAAAGACGGAACCTATGGAAACTGCAGTTTTGCAAGGCAGAAAACTGAAGGTAAGTGTTTAAACTTGTAACAAATTAATTTATTTGTTTGTGTAAATCACGTGTGCATGAAGAAAAGGATAACCCTGAAATTCAGAAACAACTTTTACATGTACTGTAAAATTTCGTCTATTTACTGTGCACGGTAGTCGATCAAGAAACAGATGAACTCAGACTAGATTACGACATTTGACGTTCACGTGTTCAAATGAGGTGAAGGATACCGTTTTTTAATCGTTATCTATTTCTTACATAATGCATTTTAAACCAACAGGCCATGATGAAATATGACTCGATTCATGATGATCGATACGGTTAAGTATTGGGTGATATTGTGAAGTGTTTTGTGACAGCATTTCTGTAGTCATTCTAAGAGACTGGTCAAGATGTTCGAACGGGACGCAGATTTATGTGTCAGAAATAGGTGTAATTAATTGTATTGGTTTTGTTATGACATAAAATGCTGAAATATCCTTCGTTTTTGAGCTACTGGTTGATTCTTCTTACATTGTGGTATTACGTTTTTATTTGTTCTGACAACGTTTAATCTTAAAAGCGGCGTCAGGGAGTCTATACTCTGAGACCGTCCTAACAACGATTAGAATATATAATGAAAGAATACACATATTAATGCAATATTTGCACTGTAATATTATGATTTACATGTAGACAAATGCATTTGTAACAAGCATTCTGATAATATTGCATAATAAGCAATTCCATGTCCCATACAGGCGCCCTATCAATTGACGACTGTACGTCATATTCGAGAAAATGTACATTTAATGTTATTTGAACTTGAACTGTGTGAACCGATAAATTGGTACCGAGTCACCATGTTTACCATTATCGAATTACCGTAGTTTAATGTTTTGTTGTTCACACAGTTGACGCCAGTTGTTTTTATCAGCGTTGAAATAGTATTTGCACAAAATACGTGGGGAAATATTACAATAATCGCGTTAATGGGACACAAAAAAACCCACCGATATAACATACATATCTGTATGTCAAATACTTATGAAGGGCTTCTAAATACTACTTACTATCAACTTGTTTGAAGGCCGATTTCTAATACCCACTAATGCAGGAATGCGGTAAATTGAGAACTGCCAACGCATCAGACTTCACGTGATTAATAAATGTTATGTATATTTTCATTGATATATCCTCTTTGTCGATTAACGAGCTTCAGATGTTAAATTGATAGTTATTTTATTTTATAAATTCAGCGATTGAGGCTCCTTAAATGACTTTATTCAGATGTCCTACTTTTACCACATTTCCATCAGAACACTATCCCCATGAATAAAAAAATGTAAAATTTCAAAACTAATTTCTTTAACACTTGACCATCAAACGTTACGAAATTCGAACTTGGTCTGTATTGTTCCACTCTGAAACTACACTGCATGTTTCAAATTAATCCACGCAAGAATAACGGCAAAAAGCCTCGAAAAACAATTGGACAGACTGACTGACAGACAGGGACCAACGGACGGACAGAAAGCTATAGTCCAAACCAATAGGGGACTAATGACAGAATAGTAAATGGGGGTGAATGCAGTTGTTATTATAATGAACATGGTTTTGGATACGTATCAGAATGATGTTTGATGGTACTGTATAAGTTTTACTTGAGTTAGGATGAATTGTATGTGTCATTTTGATTTAATTTTATTTAAGGTGAAGCGGTGACATTTTGTTTACAAGGTGAGTGCATAAGTTAAGAATACACCCATTTCTTCCAACACCAAATATTATGAACTTGAAAAGGTTCTCACTAAACAAAAACACTTTTACTAAAATATTAAATGAATATTTACAGCTTATGAGCGTGTACCTGCAAGTGGAAGCGTTGTAGATATCTTGCTACCTGTGTTAGCGGCAGAAGTGTTCACAATTATAGTATTTCTTGGAGTGTGGCGATTAAGCATAAAGTAAGTAATGTTTCATACTTCTGGTGATCGGGTCTCCCTACAATCTGTTGGAATTTTATGGACACAAATTATGCTCCTTTCTTAGCTGAACTGTTTTATATTTTTACGTAGCAAAATTCATTCAAAAGCTTATACATGAGAAGACAAAATATATATTGCTGTGGCTTTCAACTCGACATGTAGATATATCGTCGACGTTTTATTTATTCACAATAATCATTTTCAATTATATGTCGATTTGATATAATTATCCCTGTGAACTCGAAATAAAAGACGCCACAGAGTCCGCCACATCTAATTCTTACTTAGATATTTTATTGAAAATAAATAATAACGGTAAATTAATAACTCAACTTTATGACAAACGGGATACTTTCAGCTTCTCCTTCGTCAACTTCTCATAGTTATGTAGCAATATTCCATATCACCTGCATATGTTGTTTGTATCTCTCAACTGATTGTTCTGCTGTCTGACGTAGTTTCATACCGATTGTTTGGCCGTTCTTGGTACTCTGATTTAACTACAGATTACCCCATTTACCTGATCAAAATATAGGGCTCACGACGGTGTGACCGGTCGACAAGGGATGATTCCTCCTTCCAGGCATCTGATCCCACTTACAAGGTAAAATAGTTGAGTTCTGTTGGATTCCAACTCATTGGTATCCTTGGAAACATCGAAGCAGACAAAGCCGAACAAAGCGCACTTCAAGATGATATTATACAAGTTAAAATTCCCTTCACTGATTTAAAATATTTCATAAATCTTCATGTATATGTAAATTCTCTTTGGTAAATCTGTTATGATTTCTTAGGAGAGAAGTAAAATTTATTCTATTCAAAACAAAGTAAACAAATTGACACATTCTCATCTACTAAATAGATAACTTCAGTCTGAATATATAATTATCTCAAGAATACCCATCTGAAATTCAAAATTGACACATTCTTACCTGCTAATCAGAGCATTTCAGCCTGGGTATATATTGTTTATATCTTGCGACTATCTATTAACTATACTTCACATTCTTGTAGAATGCAGTGATTTTAAACCCATACGAAATGGACATTTTGATATGTGCAATCAATGCAAGAACTTTTAACAAATATTGACAATCGTATTATTATACAATATTTACAAGAATGGGATTTTATAGAAAAAAATGAATACTTTTATAATACAACTGTTTATATACACGACATTATCTATATTCTCAACTTTTATGTGCCCTTGACATGTAAAACTTATACGGTACCAATTTTGATGCACCAGATGCGCATTTCGACAAATAATGTCTCTTCAGTGATGCTCAACCGAAATGTTTGAAATCCGAAATAACTATGAAGTTTTAGATCTAAATATAGCCAAAAACAGCGTGCCAAACAAGTGGAGCCAAATTCGTCCAAGGATAAGAGCTATGCATGAGGGAGATAATCCTTAATTTTGAAATGAATTTGACATGCGAACGATCGTTTTCCCTTTTCCTGATTCCAGAAAGAGTAGACTCATTGGGGACCATCAGGGAAACTCCAACATTCACAGCTAATCATTATTCAGTTAGTTGACCGCCGTATAATGGCTGAAATATTGCCAAAACGGCGTAAAACTAATCAATCAATCAATTTATGTAGCTGTACAACCCATTATGCACGGTATATTTCCTTATAACATTTCACATGTAATGTTCATTATGTGGTATTTTACAAGTATAGGTAATTAAAATGAAAAATGTTTACCGAGCAATATCCCTCAAAAGTTGGCTAAATGCTCAGCTTGTAAATTGATATTGGCATAATCCTGGACAAGAAAGCCAAAAACACACACGAACACCACACCCATAAGAAAGAAAATAGAGATTATAATGATCTCATATCGCGACATAAGTATAAGAAGTTGTTGATGGAGAAGCTGAAGTCATCCCGTTTGTCATAAAGATTGGTTGTTAGTTTGCCGTTAACATATCCGCTTTAACATACTCTTCGTGGGGACCTTCGTTTCCTACACAACATCTAGTTGAATGCTGAATCCAAAATTATATTCAATATTTTGAAGATAGTAAACACTGTCTGATATTTACATTATATTTAATCTTTTGAAGGTAGTAAACACTTTCTGATATTTACATTATATTTAATCTTTTGAAGATAGTAAAGAGTGTCTGATAGTTACATTATGCTTTCGCAAATTTTGTTTCAGGTATCACTGTTTTGATAGGAAAAATGAACTCAACTTTTTCGATGTAGAGTTGAATAGAAATATATCCGATGTTTCAGAAGGATTATTTCCAAGCTCACCAATTTCAATAATATCTTCTGAAAGATCAAGCAAACTGTCAGAACACCAATCACACTCTTCAGAAGAGAATAAAGAAATTACCCCCAAACAACTGGCACCAGAAATACCATTAACCATAGAAATCCCTGAAATCAAACCGAAAGAAAGCATACCCGTTGACAAGGGAAATGTTACAAAACCTCAACCACCTTTAACACTTCCCAAACCTAAACAATCTTTTACTGCCAAGCTTTCTGAGACATTATCTCATCAAACACGATTCTTCCAACCTGCTCTACCACCTGCTGAATTACCCAAGAGAGAAATGGATAGAAAGCCACAGAATCAACAGATTACTAAGCCACAGGATAAAAGGATTATTCCTGGGTTTCTGACTGAACTCGAACAGAAACAAAAGTATATTTTACGTACTAAAGTAAAAAATAACATTGAACGAGATAGTCGTATTGTGTCAACTGAGATAGAAC
This sequence comes from Ostrea edulis, assembly GCF_947568905.1. Lineage (NCBI taxonomy): Eukaryota > Metazoa > Mollusca > Bivalvia > Ostreida > Ostreidae > Ostrea > Ostrea edulis. Next base: position 90,454,729 of record NC_079164.1, on the reverse strand, counting down.
ATGTTGAAATCTTGAACAAAAAATGCAATCGTGGGACGTATATCGATATGTCTGGTCTGCATAAATTGAAACGTAATCCTGAAAAAGAAGGTATATATGAAAACATGACGGCTTTAAGACGTATGGGACAAATGATTGGTCGAACAGAGACTAAGAATGAACATATGTGTAGCCGAATAATAGGGAAAGAAGAAGCCCATTACTATGAAATAGGAAGCAGTGAATGCGATTCAATCTTCGGAAATTTAAAGGATAGAAACCCTGACAGACCAGTGATATGGAACATGAAAACCAGAGAGAAGGAGTTCACATATATCACTAAAATTGAAACAAAAGAGGAGGTCAATCGTAGGAAAAAGTTGAACAGATTTCGTATTTCGAAACAAACTACTTCATTTGAACCTCAGTACATTTCAGTATTTTTCGACGATAGGTCCAACACAGATAGCATCGGGACCGGTTCGGATTTTGATCGACTGTCTTATATTTCCGCTCTTGATGGAGTATATAGAAGTTCCGCAAGTGCAAGTATCCACAACGGTCATTTTGCCTACGTATTTGATGGAATGAAAGAATCAAAACTCCCAGGTACAGATTCTCCAGAATTCATAAACAAAGCATTTGAGGATTCAACAGAGAAAGATGAATCCTTAACACAGAGATTGTCAATAGCCAGTTCAGATTCTGGACTAAGTGACGACGAATCAAAAGAGAATGGTTGTCTTGTTTGTTGCTATCATGAAAATGTTGTATATGTTAACATATCAGAAGTGCAGAAACCCCCAATTCCACCAAAGAAAGGTGGTTTTAGAAGAAAGGGAAGTGTGAAGTCAACAATCGAGAAAAAAGAAGAAATAAGGGTACGGATAGTGAACAACGAGAACGAGCAAAGGAAGTCAACAATACACATTGAATAAATTCAAAGGTTGATTCTTGTGATGTACAACAAGCTGTTTGATACTTTTCTACTGTATTTGATGTGGATGTATATTTAAAATGTTTGCTTTCAAACTGATTTATGTTATGATTTTTCAATAACTTGTACTAAAATCATCAAAACTAAATGGATCCTTGATTATCATACGTGTATTTGAACTGTGAGGATTTGTATGTTTGAGACCAATTCTAAAGACGAATGATAGAATCTGAGAGACTATTCAAAATTTTGTTTACTGTTACACCAGAGAAATTTTATATGGATGAAAAACGGAGGATATGTACTGATATTTATATTTTCATGCATATTTTAAAAAGAAGTCAGCCCTACAACGATATAGAATGAGGGTTGTCATAAATGTACATGTGGCTCGTGCTTATTCTGTGATGTTTAAAGCGACATATGCGACGTTCCTCGAGAATATATAATTTTCGTGACAATTCACTAGCGATCTGTTTTATACTTAGCATATTCTGAGAGTTCCTGGTCGTTGCAAGCAAATTGTAAAGTCAGCTCTTATGTATTACATAAGGTTGATTGATTGATTGTATATTGTTTTACGTCCCGTTCGAGAATTTTTCACTCATATGGAGACGTCACCATTACCGGCTGCAAAATTTAGGCCTACAGTACCAACCTGACAGAAAACAGTCCCAGTAAACAAACCGAAGAGCGGTCCCAGTAGGCGGGGTTAAAATAACTAGTGGGAGGAGCTAAGCCGACAGTGAGATTATCAATAAAAAATGTCGATACTCGCTTGAGCGCGTCAATACGGTAGTCGAAATCGACGATAAATAACTTGCAATGTTATTAAAGAGAACAATAATACATGACACATGAAAACAGCACATATTCAAAATACTTTTATGGCACTTTTTCATGAATTTATAACAAAATGATAGTTTATGAATACGAGTGAAAAAAGATACATGCAGAGTCTGATAACCACAATTTCACAACGTAAAATCAATTGACGTCCATGTTCTGTCAGGCAATTTTATTGTTGTTATTCATTATTTTGTTTAATATTTGATACATGTGAAGTGTATCTTGGGTTCTGAAAACTATGTAGCATAATTATATTTATTTCTTGACTGGGTTATTGAAATAAATGTGTTTAAAGTCGCCTAAATGATTTACTCACTTTTTGTCTTTATTAAAGCAGCAAAAACGGCTTTCCACTTACGTGTACACGTATTTTTTTTTATTTGTAAATGATTGGTTAGATATGGGTTACTTATTGCCAGCATTGTAAAATTGTTAAATTTCATTACAACATTTAGTTTATTTATGGATTCGCGTATTTGGGAAGTTTTCAGTCCTTTATTTTTCATCAAAATTATCCGGCGCCGAATGTAGGGAGATATTCTTGTTATTCTATTTCCATCCATTATTTTCTTATGTTCTCTACTGAAAGTGCATCAGTAAGCGGTGAAAAAAACAATTGAAGTGGTTTGTTTATTCTGAATACACGGTGGTCGGGGCTTTCTTGTCAATCATAACATCACATGATTCATTCACGTCCCGGGGACTGCTAGGACCGCTGGGACTGCTTTCTAGAGCAGTCCCGCTTTTTGAGAGAGCAGTCCCCGGGACTGCTTGAGGTTCAGGTTGGGTCTGGTTGGTATCCTATGCTCGGCGCTTATGAACTTTGAGCAGGGAGGGATCTTAATCGTGCCACACCTGCTGTGACACAGGACCTCGGTTTGCAGCCCCTCACCGGTAATGGTGACCGTCTCCCAGTACAAGTCGATTATTCTCCAAAGGGATGTTACACAATATCCAATCAATCGATCGCAATAACAAGCATGACAGAGCAGACGAAGAATTTTGCATCTAATGAAAAACACCCTTATATATTGGGTTAATCAATGAAAGGTGAAGATAACGAACAGTGATCAATCTCATAACTCCTATAAGCAATACAAAATAGATAGTTGGGCAAACACTGACCCCTGGACACACCAGAGGTGGGATCAGGTAACTAGGAGGAGTAAGCATCACCTGTCGACTGGTCACACCCATGTCATAGACGGCTTGGCTTCGCCTCGCTGTCTATGACATTGATCATCTCAATATATATCCATAGACAGTCAGCTAGAAACCTAATAAGTAATATATCTTTCATCAGTACGGGCACTTTGGGGACATTTGTATTTTAAGAACACATCCTGTTTTATGCTGCTGCTGAATATTACAATTTATCTTATATGTGCAGAACAGGGAGATTTTATTTGGAGCCAGTTAAACTTTTAACTGATACTCAAGCGACCGATAGGGCCTGTGAGTCTCTTGTTAAAGTTAAAACGAACTACATGTATATGCACAATCTGAGCCACGCAAGTCGATGTCAAACGCAGCAGTCTTTTACTTGTCATTTGTGAACGACCGCCCCGGTGGCCTAGTGGTTAGAGCGTTCATCCCACATGCGGAAGGTCGGGATTCGAATCCCGGCGGCGACAGATCAAAGTCGTTAAAACAGGTAGTGACAGTTCCATCGCCAAACGCTCGGCATTAGGTGTGAATGTCACGGGTCCTCGGAGATAACCTTAAAAATGGATGCCCCGTGTCGCAGTAGGTGTGGCACGCTAAATAACCCTCAGTGCTCAAAGGCCGTAAGCGCCGAGCAAAGACCTAAATTTGAAGCCCCTTACCGGTCTTAGTGACTTCTACATACGAGTGGGAAAAAAATTCTCGAGAGAGACGTTAAGCAAGATACAATCAATCAATCATGGACACATCTATTTTGAACACACTTTACATATTCTCTGATGTAGTGTATTGTAAAGGGATATGCTTCCCATTCTACAAACTGATGCGTCTTTCCATGTCGTAAGCATTATCTTGAATTGCCACTTTTATGGGTCTGTGTTTTCGAATCTTCTCAACTATTTCAGCAGTATCTTATGTAAACATCTGTCAAACTATCACATCCATTAACAGATTTCTTGTGTACATGATAATTTCGGTAATCCATGATTATACATATCAGGTTTTTAAAGCTATTGATAAATATTTTATGAAAGTAATCAAGATACTTAAGAATATTTCATTTATTTATCTGCAATCTAAAGATAAGTATTACAAAAAGTTATATAACTATATTATAATATTAATTATAATAATCAAGATAACATTCCGAATCATCCTAGTCAATCACGTCCCCTTTCACTACTTAGAGCGTGACAACCTTGTACTTACAAAGCAGTTTGTAATATTTGTTAAAGGTGTGAGAAACATAGATAAACAGTAGTTCCCAATTAATTTATTTCCTCTTTCCTGGTGTCAAATGTCCCTGTATGAATTAAATCCATTATAAAGATCCATATTTGTTTACAATGACCATTGAATTAATTCTTTGTTGAACGTTATTGTGTTGAAAGAAAAGCATGACAATTCTCATCTTTAAAATTTCCGCATTGTTGATTGCTACAAATGTTGACTGTTGTTACTGTATATATACATTTTAGGTCACCTGAGTAAACTTACGTGACCTATTGCAATTGGTCAGCGTCCATCGTCCTCCGGCATGTGTTAACAATTAAACATTTTTAACTTCTTTTCAGATTTGATATGAAGTATCTTGGAGAAAAGGGGTGGGGGCATATATTGTAAATTTCAGAAATCTTACACCCACGGGGCCTTAAAAAAACTGAAACTTTTTTTTATCAATTTTTAAAAATCATCTCTACAACTGCATATCTGTAAGTACATCTAAATCTAATTGCATACTTATAGCTGGGGGGGGGGGTGTCACCAAATTGTAAATTTCATGATCCCCGGGAAAAAGGTTCTCACTCCGGATGGGGGGAAACTGGATTTATAGACTACAGTCCAAAAGCTCTTATACTCGTGTACATGTATATTATTTTCTACAACCAACAGTTGGCAACTGTACATGACTCTGACAACAAAACAAAATACGGGAAGTTTAATACGCATTAATAAAGTTCAACATCTTTCGAAGTACATGCACCTGTAAGAACTGATTCACCATTATAGCAATTTGCTACTGGAATACATATAATTTTGTACTCTCAAACTGTTTATTATAAAGTTGTTCCTCCAATGCTTTGCAAAGTTCACCCGAACCTATTTCATAAATGGCACCATACCATTGTCTGCAACTTTTATTCATAAAAAACATACACGTTCTCGTTAGCAGCCTTGACTATCAAACACAGGTATTACATGCTATATTCGGCGTGTTGTTGCGAGTCCTATTCACAAACTAAACAGTGTCCAAGTTGGAAGCTTATTTCAAACTCGACACATAGTAATAAACAGAGATTTGACATGAAACATTTATAAAAACTAGAAGCGTGTTTCAATTTTAAAAAATCTACATGGAAAACATAATATGAAAAAAAAAATGTGTTCGTGAGGGATTCGAACCCGGTCGTTTAAGAAAGAAAAAGAAAACATTTTTAGATATAAGAGTCGCCGACCTTACCCACGGAACCACGGAGTATACCATACATTACTAAGGAAAATTTACGTACAAGTGAACTTGAAAACAATACCAGTGAAGTCGTTTCGATGTTTTGAAATTTACAAAAAATGCCCTCGAGAAACAAAATTTCAAAGCGACAGTTTTTTTTTTAGAGGAATACTCGAAGAACATGTTCATGCTATATATATTTTGTTTCACAGAGGCAGTACATAAGCCAGTCGATGTCTTAAGGATTTTTTTTTATTGGATATTGACTTCATAGGCATAAAGGTACTACTTCATGACATTAGTTCAGAAGAAAACGAAACTTGCTTCTGGATGGGACAATATTTTCCATGGTTATTTTTTTTTCCAGAGACAAGCACATGCGTCGTCAGTCATCCGATAACATATGAAGATAATGAACTGCTTCTCGGCCATTGTTCATCAAAATTGGTATGGATCATGTTTGGGTAAAGGGAATTAAATTCGTGCAAAGATGCCCCGACCAGAAATAAAATTCATTACCCCCAGACAATGGGTCCAGGTGCTAAAGTACGGTTTTGGGGCTCTTGTAGTAAAAACGCATTCTTTAAAATATATTTACTCGTGCACAGCCAGGAGAAGAAACGTTTTATGGCATGGATGGGGATTAAGCTCTAGGATAAGGCCCAAAATGGGTACATGTATATAATGAAAGTGCATTTGATTTCTTTATTTCGTCTGGGTATTGTGATGAAATGCTGTAAACATCATTAAGTAAAACATGTAGCTGTCTACCAAAATTCCCAATGATTGGGTCAGGGGTTCAGATTTTAGGTTGGTTCCCAAATGGATATATAATGTAAATGTGTTAATCTTTTATCAAAATTTTACTTCCGTGTATAGTGAATTAATACTTTTTGACACGTCGGCATTTAATGTCCCGCAACTCTCACATTTACGTTTCAAGTGTTTTGCAAAGGAGCATTGTAGCAACCTCTAATGATATGAAATCCACTAATGGTCGATAAATGCTGCATTAACGAATGCATTTGTGTTCGCTAATGTACAAAAAATTAAATGATGATGCAGCTATTATAACTGTTAATGATTAATCGTCCATTAGCGAACGATGCATTATTAACGGTTATGATGGTGCATTACTAATGATATGAATTTTTCACTTAGCGAAAACAAATACAGTCAACATCTACATTGGGTCGTACATGTAGATCGTATGTCGCTAAGGCATGAACGGTGATCTAACCTACCTCTAACTACTGAACCACGGCGACTGGTATATTAAAAATGTGATAGTAAGTGAAAATTCATGACTTTTGACCCACTGCCATGATTAATAATAATTTTACCAGTACTTACCATGCGTGATATTTATGACAGTGTAATAAAAGATATACTTTTGGGGGTAATGTAAGTCAGCCTCGTACGTCAGCGTCCAGCATTAATGACGCTCCCCTTTAATCACTACCATTTGCAAATTCACTTTCTTTTTAATAAACTGGAATTGTTGATTGTGGCGGAAAACATCAATCAATCAATCTTTTTAATATTTTAGATCATTCGTCAAATATGCTAATGCGACATGAAATATCTACACTCCGACAAAAATCCTGCAAATCATTTTGATTAATATTTCATCCCTTGAAATCATATATTGAGGTTTCATGTCTGAATTGTTCATATCTTGTAAATGCTGTGATGTTTCATTTCTTGAATTCACTCATATTTCCAATTCACTTTCCCTTTGATAACCAGTATCTGTTTGCATCTCTAAAATATTAATTATTGTATTAAAAAAAACCCACACACACACACACACACACACACAAACCTATCTTAGGCGTGCAATTATAATTCTTACTTATTAGAGATACAATAATACCTGTGATCATGATCCACATGGAAATACCAGAGTGACCACAAAAGAAGCAGTTGTTGCCAGAATGATTAGTCATCTCATAGCTAAAGCATTTTGCAAGATATTTTCATGCATGAACTTTATTTTGCATGTAAATCGTTATTTCTATTTTGATTTTCCCTTCCTTTTCAAGTAACATATCAAAGTGAATTACATGCATGTATAAAAAAATATATCTTTCAACAAGATACAATCAATTAAAACACGAATTCAAATGCAAGGACTTTAAGATCAATAATAAGAATTATAAAGATTAGTTGACAGACATAACCTATGTAATCATTTCCTCACACATGATATATAAAAGAAGCATTTAATTCTGTAATAATGTTGATGAATCGGTGATTATATATTCGGAAATCCTTTTATCATAAATACAAGGTTTGCTTGAGCTACACAACATTATGAATTTAAAATCACGTGAGGAAAGTTTGATTAAATGATTATACACCACGCAACGAAGTTGCGGATGGTATAATGTTTTTGACCCGTCTGTCAACCCCTTTCTTGTCAGCACAACTCTTCTGAGATCGCTCAACAGCGTTTCGTGAAACTTTGTTGTTAATAAGGACACACTTTGTAGATGTGCATATTCCCAGAAAATTCTGATGCAATAATTTCTCTGGGAGTTATGCTCCTTTTGATCTTAGATTTGGAGCCCGTCTGTTTGTTCTTGTCAGCGCAACTCCTCTGAGACTGCTCAACAGAGTTTCGTGAAACTTTGTAGTTAATAAGGACACATTGCGTAGATATTTCCAGGAAATTCTGATGCAATAATTTTTTTGGGAGTTATGCCCCTATTGAACTTAGAATTTCGAGCCCGTCTATCCTGTTCTTGCAGTAATGCATAACATTAACATTCATTATGCGAGGCAATGTTGGAGCGTTGGGTATGTGAGCTTGCTCACTTTTGCGTTCTTTTCCACTGGGAGTTATGTCCCTTTTGAACTTAGAATTTCGAGACTGTCCAGATCGGTAAAGTTGGCTACTATTAACCAGCTACTAGTAACTGGCTACTTAAAAAGAGAAAAGTTGGCTACTAGTAGCCAGCTACTTGAACCAGGAAAAGTTAGCTACTAGTAGCCAGTTACTAGTAGCCAGCTACTGAAAGTAAGAAAAGTTAGCTACTCGTAGCCAGCTACTACAAAATATAAAAGTTATAATTACTGATAGCTCGCTACCAGATAAAGGTTAATGAGTTTGAAAATTATTATCTATCAGATTTATTTCTAAAGAGGACGAGGAGTCATATGATATTTCATGCTCAATTTTCCCCAGTTACATAACGTTGCAATGCAAAATACGAATAAACTTTTTCAACTGAGTGTTTACTTTAAAAGTGATACGGATTGAATTCAGACTTTCAATCATTTGATATACCATCCATTTTGAGATATCTGCTACTTTTACAATTTGATTCGAGTTACCCTAAAATTTCAACATTTGTGTGAATACCGTAAGAAACTTTATGTTTGTATTTATATCTGACGAATATACGACTATACATATGGCAAGAAGTGAAGATGGTGTTTTGGTACGCCACGAATTTTCAGATATCGCTCTTTAGGAAATCAGTTACTTATACATTTTGATTATCAGTACAATGAAATTTCAAGATCCGTGTGAATACCATAAGGAACTCCGTGTTTATATCATATATTTAACTCACTTACAACGATACGTATGGTGAGAAGTGATATTGGGTATCGTGATATGCCATCAATTTTCAGATATCATGCTTAAGGAAGTCAGCTACTTATACCTTTTGATTCCAGGTAACCTGAAATTTCAACTTTGTCATAAATATCTTAAAGAACTCTGTATTTGTATTAGATATCTGACTAATTTACAATTATCTACGTGAAGAAGTATGCTATTAGGTATCTTGATATGCCAAGAATTTTCGGATATCATACTTAACGAAGTCAGCTACTTCTACTTTTTGATTCCTGGTAACCTGAAATTTCAAGTTTTTCATAAATATCTTAAAGAACTCCTTGTTTGTATTAGATATCTGACTACTTTACAACTATCCATGTGAAGTGGAATGGTATTAGGCATCTTTATATGCCATCAATTTTCAGATATCATGCTTAAGGAAGTCAGCTACTTATACCTTTTGATTCCAGGTAACCTAAAATTTCAACTTTGTCATAAATATCTTAAAGAACTCTGTATTTGTATTAGATATCTGACTAATTTACAATTATCTACGTGAAGAAGTATGCTATTAGGTATCTTGATATGCCAAGAATTTTCGGATATCATACTTAACGAAGTCAGCTACTTCTACTTTTTGATTCCTGGTAACCTGAAATTTCAAGTTTTTCATAAATATCTTAAAGAACTCCTTGTTTGTATTAGATATCTGACTACTTTACAACTATCCATGTGAAGTGGAATGGTATTAGGCATCTTGATATGCCATCAATTTTCAGATATCACCCTTAAGGAAATCAGCTACTTATACCTTTTGATTCCAGGTAACCTGAAATTTCAAGTTTTTCATAAATATCTTAAAGAACTCTGTATTTGTATTAGATATCTGACTACTTTACAACTATCCATGTGAAGTGGAATGGTATTAGGTATTTTGATATGCCATCAAATTTCAGATATCACCCTTATGGAAGTCAGCTACTTATACCTTTTGATTCCAGGTAACTTGAAATTTAAAATTTTTCATAAATATCTTAAAGAACTCCTTGTTTGTATTAGATATCTGACTACTTTACAACTACCCATGTCAAGTGGAATGGTATTAGGTATCTTGATATGCCATCAATTTTTAGATATCACCCTTAAGAAAGTCAGCTACTTATACCTTTTGATTGCAAGTAACATGAAATTTCAAGATTTCTATCAATATTTTAAGGAACTCCTTGCTTGCATTAGATATCTGACTAATTTACAATTATCAAAGTGAAGAAGAGTGATATTAGATATCTTGACATGCCATAAGTTTCCAGATATCACCCTTAAGGAAGTCAGCTACTTGTACCTTTTGATTCCTGGTAACCTGAAATTTCAAGTTTTTCATAAATATCTTAAAGAACTCCTTGTTTGTATTAGATATCTGACTACTTTACAACTATCCATGTGAAGTGGAATGGTATAAGGTATCTTGATATGTCATCAATTTTCAGATATCACCCTTAAGGAAATCAGCTACTTACACCTTTTGATTGTGGGTAACCTGAAAATTAAAGTTTTTAGAAAATATTTTAAGGAACTCCATCTTTGTTTTAAATATCTGGATAATTTACCAATGCACATATGACAAAATCTGATATTAGGTATCTTGATATGCCATCAATTTTTAGATATCACCCTTAAGGAAGTCAGCTACTTATTACTTTGGATTATTGGTAACCTGAAATTTCAGGTTTTCCATAAATATCTGAAAGAACTCTGTATTTGTATTAGATATCTGGCTAGTTTACAACTATCCATGTGAAGTGGAGTGATATTAGGTATCTTGATATACCATCAATTTTCAGATAGATATGTAAGATATCTGACTAATTTATCTTTGCCGATATTACAGGGCTTTATATGAAGTGTCTTGATATGCAATGAATTTTCAGATATCACGTTCGACGAAGTCAGCTACTTATACCTTTTGATTCCAGACATCCTGAAATTTAAAGTGTTTTGTATATAGCTTAAGGAACTCTGTGTTTTTGTTAGATATCTGACTAGTAAACTACTATCCATGTGAAGAGGTATGATAATAGGTATCAGGATATCTAATATAACTCCTCTTCACGTGGATGGTTGTAAGTTAGTCAGATATCTCATACAAATGCAGAGTTCCTCAAGATATTTACGAAAAACTTCAAATTTCAGGTTACTTAGAATAAAAAAGTATCAGTATCTGACTTCCTTGAGGGTGATATCTGAAAATTAATTGTATATCAAGATACCTAATATCACTCCATTTCATGTGGATAGTTGGAAATTAGTCAGATATCGAATACAAACGCAAAGTTCCTTAAAATATTAACAAAAAACTAAAAAAATTTAAGTTACTTGCAATCAAAAGGTATAAGTAGCTGACCTCCTTAATCGTGATATCTCAAAATTGTTGGCATATCAAGATACCAAATATAACTCCTTGTCATATATGCACTGGTAAATTAATACGATATCTAATACAAACACAGACTTCCTTAGAATATTTGCTAAAACCTTTAAATTTTATGTTTCTTGGAATCAAAAGGTATAAGTAGGTGACTTCCTTAAGCGTGATATCTGAAAATTGGTGCCATATTAAAATACTTAATCTCACTCTTTGTCGTATGTAAAATGGTAAATTAATGAGATTTATAATACAAAGACAGAGTTCCTTCAGATATTTGCGAAAAGCCTGAAATTTTAGGCTACACAGAATCAAAAGGTATAAGTAGCTGACTTCCTTTTGGTTGATATCTGAAAAATAATGGCATATCAATATACCTAATATTCCTCTGCACGTGGATATTTGTAAATTAGTCAGATATCTAATACAAACAAAGAGTTCCTTAAGATATTTATGAAAAACGTGAAATTTCAGGTTACTTGGAATCAAAAGGTATAAGTAGCTGACTTCATTAAACGTGATATCTGAAAATTGATGGCATAATAAGATATGCATTATCACTCTTTGTCATATGTGAGATGGTAAATTAATGAAATATCTAATACAACTGCAGAATTCCTTAAGATGTGTACGGAAAATTTAATATTAGTCAGATATCTAAGACAAACAAGGAGTTCTTTAAGATATTTAAGAAAAACTTGAAATATCAGGATACTAGAAATCAAAAGGTATAAGTAGCTGACTTCCTTAAGCATATCTGGAAATTTATGGCATGTCAAGATACTTAATATCGCTCTTCTTCACTTTGATAATTGTAAATTAGTCAGATATCTAATACAAACTCAGAGTTCCTTAAGATATTTGCGAAAAACTTGAAATTTCAGTTTATCTGCCATCAAAAGGTATATGTAGTTGACTTACTTAAGCGTGATATCTGAAAATTGATGATATATCACGATACCGAATATCACTACTCACCATACGTATCGTTGTAAGTTAGTTAAATATATGATATAAACACGGAGTTCCTTATGGTATTCACACGGATCTTGAAATTTCATTGTACCGATAATCAAAATGTATAAGTAACTGATTTCCTAAAGAGCGATATCTGAAAATTCTTGGCGTACCAAAACACCATCTATCACTTCTTGCCATATATATAGTCGTAAATTCGTCAGATATCTAATACAAACATAAAGTTTCTTACGGTATTCACAGTTATGTTGAAATTTTAGGGTAACTCGAATCAAATTGTAAAAGTAGCAGATATCTCAAAATGGATGGTATATCATTGAAGGTCTGAATTCAATCCGTATCACTTAAAGTAAACACTCAGTTGAAAAAGTTTATTCGTATTTTGCATTGCAACGTTATGTAACTGGGGATAATTAAGCGTGAAATATCATACGACTCCTCGTCCTCTTTAGAAATAAATCTGATAGATAATAATTTTCAAACTCTTTAACCTTTATCTGGTAACGAGCTATCAGTAATTATAACTTTTATATTTTGTAGTAGCTGGCTACGAGTAGCTAACTTTTCTTACTTTTAGTAGCTGGCTACTAGTAGCTAACTTTTCCTGGTTCAAGTAGCTGGCTACTAGTAGCCAACTTTTCTCTTTTTAAGTAGCCAGTTACTAGTAGCTGGTTACTAGTAGCCAACTTTACCGATCTGACTGTCCTGTTTTTTGTCAGCGCAACTCCTTTGAGGCCGTTCAATAGAATTTCATGAAACTTTGTAGTCAATAAGGATACACGGTGTAGATCTGAATGTTTTCATAAAATTTTGATGCGTTAATTTTTCTGGGAGTTATGTCCCTTTGGAACGCCAAAATATGATATTTTTAACAACATCTGTCAAACCGGTTTCACACAGAGTTTATGAAAACTTTATTTTCTCTGTCAGACATTTGGACTGATAACATTGGTAATCTTATCAGCCCGAATAATGTTTTATTAGTCCGAATTATGTCGTGAAATTTTCAGTAACAAAGTACATGAAATTAAACAATGAATAGAAATATAGTCAAATTCAATTCCATTGAATGCAATGTGAAGATAACGAACAGTGATCAATCTCATAACTCCTATAAGCAATACAAAATAGATAGTTGGGCAAACACGGACCCCTGGACACACCAGAGGTGGAATCAGCTGCCTAGGGGGAGTAAGCATCCCCTGTTGATCGGACACACCCGCCGTGAGCCCTATATCCTGATCAGGTAAACGGAGTTATCTTCTTTGACAATGACATTATTTTAAAAACTGTTTTCAAGTTCAAAACCCCTGTCCCATACTTCCAACATGCTGCAATTCAAATAAACATGATGTAGAGATAAGCAGGTAAAAGACTACTAAAACTTGATGTCGTGGATAACGTTTGAATGTTAATTTTATTGAATTTTCCATACTTGATGTATTCTTTTTGAACATCAAGAATAAATGATTGTGTTGTATTTTTCCCGAGTATATTGTGGAGTCTGACTTGCATACATCTGCCAATGAAACACCGGTAGGAATTTATTGAAATAATATATTTAAAAATTGTATTATCATAAATTTTTAATCAATTACGTGTATCTAGTTACATGTACATGTATGAATGATATTTTATTATGATTGTCATGTGATTGCCCATCAGTAATGCCATAGCATTACCATTCATTATGTGAGGCATTGTCAAGCGATGTTAGAGCGTGGGGTATGTGAGCTTGCTCACTTTTTCTTTCATTTTTGTTCGTTGGTTAATATGACTTGCCAAGTAGCCTTTGGTTGTTACTTGATAAAGGCAGTGAAAACAGGACAGTGATGTGAATTGAAAAAATGTAATTTATTTTGAAAATTACGAAGTTATATAACAAAATAGCTAGTGGGGGTCAGAATAAGTCGAAAACGAAAATGCAAGAACATATGTATCACATAGGTATGATTATGCAATCTGACCCCCTACAACACATAATGAAATATCGAAATAGAGCTGCCTGCAATCAAATAAGGTGGGTTTTACAAATAGAACAGGCCAGCTCACACATCAAAGTAGCGTAACAAAGGAGGAGGTGGATGGTGGGTATCAAATTAATTTTTTTTGTGTACAAAAATACTTGAGCAGTCTTTGCACTCCAAGCAAACAAAGAGGAATGATCAAAGCGTCCTAACGGCGTGCTGTGATTGGTCATCCATGTAATAGGCTAAGTACGGGGCCCTAAAACAAAACATTACATCATCTTAAGTTTGCCTGATCAGTATTGCATAGCGTTACATGGATTTCCACCCACGACAGCGACGATAAGAAACGTACCAATATGAGGCATCCCAAAGGGGGGGGGGGGTCAAACAGAACAATTTCCATACCCAACATCCATGAAACGTGAAAGAAACAAATTTAACATGTCATACAAAACATATATATTTACCATATTTTACTTATCCAAAATATACGCAATAGAACATACACAATTAACACGTTACAAAAAAGTCATTATCTACCATAATTACCTGTTTATGAATTAGTTATTGTAGTGCTGCTATCTCTGTCAAATATTTCTTTTCAATAAAGCGTTGAAAAGTCTTCGAAATTAAACTAAAGGTACCTTCATGGAAAGAAGAGTTCTGTGTCACCCCCTTAATACACTTGAACAACAAGACAACATTACATGTTTGTTATGTTTCACTTCTTTGAATGTGGCAGTGCAGAAAAACAATAAAACAACAGTAAATTCAGAAACATATTGGTCATGAATGCAGCAGCGTCATATAAAATGTCTTTCACACACATTTCTGCTGTGATGTACACTGCAAAGTCACACCGGGCTGACCACCTGTCAGCAACTACTTGTACTGGAATGTAATAGTCTTGTTTCAGTGTATTGAAACATTGCTTCTATGGAGCATGGCATTGTGTATTTGTAAACAAGTCTCTGCAGCGTACACATCTGTTGTTACATATGGATACTTCATTTCCGATATACCATGCTCAATATTTTCACAACATAATAGCCTGAAAAGAGGAAATCATTATTAAAAACTAATTTACCCACAATTGTGAACATGTGCATTGATAGCTTATCTCTGGTTTATTGTTCTCTCCTCAAGCTATATTGAGTTGCAGCTGTTTCAAACAGGGAAACTGCTTTATTATGCTGTGGTCCAAATTGCCTATATTTAATCCAATAAGGATTTTCGTCTTGCTCTCTGGTTGATGTTTTATCTCAGAAGAGTACTAGACGAGATGCGTGTTAGTGGGGGGTTCCTCATTATATGTAGCAGGGTGGAAGTTTCACTTTACTGCCATGAGAAACAAACGTGGAATAAATTGCCAGATTTTAAAATATTTCTCTCTCCCTCTCTCTCTCTCTCTCTCTCTCTCTCTCTCTCTCTCTCTCTCTCTCTCTCTGTATCTGCGTATTCATACTGTCCGTACATGTATTAAGGATTCTGTACAAATGCACTGTAAATAATTTTATTGTACTATTACACTTTCTAGAGATAATGTAAATGCCATTATTTACCCTCAGTCCTGGATATTGATTGAAACTGAAGAACACACTAATTTGAAGCAATTAAAATGTTTCAAATTGTCATGTTTACACCATTTTCTCTATCACCGCAGCACTCAGTAATACACGTGTACTATTGAGCATATTGGTGGAGGTTCTCTTCTCAGTGAATCTTTTAGCCGTTCTTGGCACACTGATTTTGACTACGGATAACTCCGTTTACCTAATCAGGATATAGGGATCACGGCGGATGTGACCGGTCGACACGGGTTGCTTGCTCCTCTTAGACACCTGATCCCACCTCTGGTGTGTACAAGGGGCCGTATTTGTCCAACTATCTAATTTGTATTGCTCATAGGAGTTATGAGATTGATCACTGTTCGTTATCTTCACCTTTCATGCTAAAGTAGCACACCTTTATTTTCACAAACAGGTATATCTACAAAATCTACCGCGAGATTGATCACTGTTCAATATCTTCACCTTGCATTTAACCATCGAGTTTGTATCTCTGCTGGTGGACAGTCTGTCCCCGAGGATACTTGTCGCTCGATATATGTTCCTTCATGAATATACACAATAACGAAACAATACTGGCTGACACGTCGCCCAGTATAAAAAGGTGTCACTCTGTAGAGTCTATAAGGGACACAGGCTCCTACAGATGGGTTGGTGTCCCTCGGATTATCCTTCGAGATATCAAAAATTTGTCGTATGTACAATCGTCAGATTGTCAGCTTTGGTACAGAAACCAAAATTCTTATACCCAAATTAAAGACTGTTATGTTCCTTTAAGAGATATATTTGATAATTCCTTTTCAGACCTCATGTGTTCAACCTCAAAATGTTCTGCAAAAAATTGCAAAACTTGTGATATACTGATCACTAAAAATTCGTTTAGTAGTAATTTAACTGGACGTAGTTTCTGTACCAAAACGTTTGATAATCTGACTTGTAAATCTTCTAACGTTGTCTACGCCATTGAGTGTAACCTGTGTGGCTTAATTTATGTGGGAGAAACCAAGGGTTCACTTAATAAAAGAATAGCGGGGCACAGATTTCAAATTAATAATGGTGGTAACCAACTTCTTTACAAGCATTTTAATGCACCGGACCACTCCATCTTGTCCATGAGGGTAAGGATTTTAGAAAAAATTTACCATCACTACATTAAGCACCCCTTTTCGTAGACAACGAGAAGATCGCTGGATCAGGACTCTAGGCACTGCATTTCCATATGGATGCAATGATAATGTATATGATGTGGGAAATTTGACTAGTCCACAAGGAAATAACGTTAATGTGATGGGACTCTTTCCCAATACCCAAAGACGAAAACGCAGTCACGGACATCGTTCATATAAAAGACCAAGTATAAATGATGTCACGTTTGATTCACTTTTGCCTCACGTCAACAGACAATTGGGTCCACATCATATTCGTACAAAAAATTACTTTATTCCATTGAGGGTTTTACATACGTTATTTGAAGAAGCTATGGGTAGTCTATACTTGGATTTTTCAACACCTGAATATAGACTGAACTCTATGATTATGGATGTTGCCTACCACAGGCTCTATAAACCAGCACGGACCATGGATGATATTCCTTCCAAATCATGCCGTCAGTTCCTGAAGCTCAAATTTACAAAGAAAGGAATAGATGCCGTCAACATAAGCAACATTCTTCGTCATAAAAGGGTTCAGTCGTGTGTTCCAACTTATTTCAAGTTCAAGTCTACACCCTGTATTTCCTACAGCTATACTTCTACTATTGCATCCAAACTTTTTAATTATAAACAAACTTTGCAGTGCTTAGATATAGACCATCTTATACGTAATCCACCAACATGTTCTTGTTCTTCATCTTCTTTTAACTACAGTCCAGCTGGACATGTCATTACTGGTGAAAATGAGGACCTCAAATCACTTATTCTTAAAGGTCCTAAATACAGAGAACCTCGGTCTTTTAATTGGCGACAGATCTTCATCTCTATTATGAGTTCTGTCGAAGATTATGCCAGACGATGGGCTAAATATGAAAAACAAGAACTTGATACATTGTCAGAATGGGTTAAAAGCATAAGAGGGATATTAAAATCCCGCATTAGACACATGAAAACAAAAGTAGGTACCATCTATCCTTCTGTGTTTAGTAAACCAGAAGTGATAAAAGAATTAGATAGGTTACATGAGGAATATGTTTTGGTTCCAGCTGACAAAGCTAGTAACAACATTGTCTTTGTTTGTAAGGCTCATTATTACAACTGTATTTTAAACTAACTTGGCATTAATTCCACTTTTGGTAATCATACTTATACTCCAACTGCCCTTTCAAAAGACGAAATTCTTCAAAACCATGCTTCAGTTTTAGACACATTTAATATTTCAGTCAATGGGTCGAATGAATATGAGTTACCGTACCTATACAGGATTCCTGAACTACATAAAAACCCTTATAAACAAAGATACATTGCTGGATCCAGTAAGTGCTCTACGAAGCCCCTATCTTTGCTCCTCACGAAAATGTTAACAGCTGTGAAGGAGAAACTTCAAACTTACTGTGCGACTACATATGCCAGAAGTGGTGTTAATCAAATGTGGATTCTAAAAAATTCTAAAGAACTTTTAGTAAACTTGAAATCACAGAATTTTCCCCAAATCAATAGCATTAAAACCTATGACTTTTCAACACTATACACGACCATTCCTCACGATAAATTAAAGACTAGACTTTTTGACATCATAGACAGTTGCTTCTTCAACAAAAACGGAAAGCGGAAATATTCATATCTAGTGATCAGTCATTCAAAAACTTACTTTGTTAAACACCACTCTGATTCCACGCACAAGTACTCTGAAGTTGAAATAAAAAATATGCTAGAGTTCCTCATTGACAATATCTTCGTGGTCTTTGCTGATCAGGTCTTCCAACAGTCTGTTGGAATTCCCATGGGCACGAATTGTGCTCCTTTGTTAGCTGACCTGTTTTTATATTCATATGAAGCAGAATTTATTCAAAAACTTCTACGTGAGAAGAAAAAAATCTCTCGCTGTGACCTTCAATTCGACTTTTAGATCTATCGATGATAGCTTTCATTCATATGTCGATTTGATATATCCCTGTGAGCTGGAAATAAAGGACACCACAGAGTCGTCCACTTCTGCTTCATACTTAGATATTTTATTGAAAGTAGACATTAACGGCAAACTAACAACTCAACTGTATGACAAACGGGATGATTTCAGCTTCTCCATCGTCAACTTCCCACATTTATGTAGCAATATTCCATTATCACCTGCATATGATGTTTATATATCTCAACTGATTCGATATGCAAGAGCTTGTTCTGGGTATAATCAGTTTTTAAATCGAGGTAAGCTACTGACAAACAAGTTGATGGTACAGGGATTTCAACAGTCTCGATTGAATTCAGCATTTCGCAAATTCTATGGTCGTTATAAATATCTAGTTCGTCAATACAACCTCGCATTGGGTCAAATGCTGTCTGACGTGTTTCATACCGTTTGTTAAGCCGTTCTTGGCACACTGATTTTGACTGCGGATAACTCCGTTAACCTGATCAGGGTATGGGGTTCATGGCGGGTGTGACCGGTCAACAGGGGATGCTTACTCCTCCTAGGCACCTGATCCCACCTCTGGTGTGTCCAGGGGTCCGTGTTTGCCCAACTATCTATTTTGTATTGCTTGTAGGAGTTATGAGATTGATCACTGTTCGTTATCTTCACCTTGTAATAAGTACAGCTACTCTGACTACCAAATTCAACAAGAGCAGCAAACCAATAGAGTGATCAGGACCCAACTGCACAAGCGTTAGTTAACTGTAACTGAACGTTAACTTGTCATTAACGCATACATTTTGCATAAGCATTTACTAGACTTTAACTGTCAATCAAATTGAAGTGATCTTTGTGCGACTGGGTCCTGCGTACTATCAAAAACAAACATACATGTATACCGTCTGCAAAATTTCTTTTTTAAGCATTAGCAACGAAATTCGATGACGAAAAATTTTTTACCTCACCGTATAGATGGTTGTAATGTATATTTTTGTTTTTATTCTTTAAAATGGCAGCAGAGATTTCCCCCATTGAAAGTCGCAAATTTGACATCTAAATCTTTGAGGCACTGACATCGATTTTAAATTAATTATCACCTGTACATGATATGGTTTTTCACTTTATTCCATTTACACACTTCTATTTCTTAATTCTTTAATAAGTCATTGTGATTTGCCACCCTAATCCAAGCTAACAACACCACCACGCCCCCAGTGTACACTGCTCATAACAACTCCACCACGCCCCCAGTGTACACTGCTCATAACAACCCCACCACACCCCCAGTCTACACTGCTCATATCAACCCCACCACGCCCTCAGTGTACACTGCTCATAACAACCCCACCACACTCCCAGTCTATACTGCTCATATGTTTGCTACAAAAATAACAATGCTGCACAATATTGTAGCAGTTACATCTACATACTTGTATATTGATTGCAAGGTCGGCAGTGGTGACGTCTCCATATGAGTGAAATATTCTCGAGAGGGACTTAAACAATATTCAATCAATCATAGTTGATATCACACCTTGTCGTACAGTGCATGTATATGCATAATTGTAGTTATATATAATTAGAAATAACCTTGCTTGCAGGTGCACGAATACCTACTTTATCAGAGAGGAAAACCATTTTCATATTTCGTATTTAATACAAAAGTTACAAATATGTCTAATGATTGACATTGGTTATGTGACAAACAGTTATTCCTCATTCTCTTGAACATACATTTAGTTTAATGAATCAATAACATGGCACAAACAATGTGATAAGGAACAGGCCTGGATAAATTTTATTGTCTTAACAAGTGTCTGGACAACAGAAATGTGATACTTTGCATATACTTATTACTGTCCTACAACTACATGTTAGGCACAAACACATTAAGTTTGTTAGATCCACCTATGCAAACAGTTATGGTGTATTTTTAATTTCGAAATTCAATATTCATGAATAGGTTAAAATAACGAACAGAGACCATCTCATATTTACTAACAGGAACAAAACATTAAGAGTTCGGCAAACAATGACCCCGGCCATAATACAGGTGGGATCAGGTGCCTAGGAGGAGTAAGGACCCCCTGTCGATCGGTCACACCCGCCGTGAGCCCTATATCTTGATCAGATAAACGGAGTTATCCGTAGGTAAAATCAGGGCATATAGAACGGCCTAACAATTGGTATACAACACGTCAGACAGAATTTAACCTAATTATAGGTTGTATTGGCAAGCTAGATCGTTATAACGACCATAGAATTTGCGAAATGCTGACTTCAATCGAGACTGTTGAAACCTCTGAACCATCAACTTGTTTATCATTAACTTGCCTCGATTTAAAAACCTATCACACACAAAACAAGCTCTTACATATCGAATCAATTAAGAGACATTAACACCATATGCAGATGATGACGGAATATTGGTACATAGATATATAATGTATCATAATATAGCGTTGTTGAGTACTGCATCGATAACCACATCCGTTCAGTTTCTTCAACGGTCAGGCAATAAATGACCACTCAAAAATCACTAAATAGCTGACCACCATTTAGTCATATTGCAGCGAACATTTAATCACTGCAGTCATTGTGCCTGTTCGTTTCTTCGATCCGTGATTTTAGTCTTCAATCAGCCTTATGGAAATTTCCAGAATGAAGCGCCCAGAACGAGACATCATAGATGCTTAGGTCTACAACCAATTGCACATTCGCGGTCCTTTACGGCAAGCCGAGAGGTTACGATTGGTTTACAACATGATCAGCATAAACTTTTTTAGGTGTTCATCGTTAGTCATACTTATTTTGACTAGGCCCATATTTATAATTTTACGAATCTCTCTCTCTCTCTCTCTCTCTCTCTCTCTCTCTCTCTCTCGTGTCGTTGGTAATTATTTTTGTTCTGTGCTCTCTCTCTCTCTCTCTCTCTCTCTCTCTCTCTCTCTCTCTCTCTGTCTGAGGTATCCCCAACACTTCATGAACATAGTATAAGGTTTGCAATCACCATTGCGTGTTCGGGCTTTGGTCACAAAGCGATACATTAAGCAATCTATCATTTGAAACAAATTTTAAAAGACACAGGGGTATTTTTATATCACTATCAGGGCATCTGGTCCGTTTTTTGTTGGTCACCCAAATAGAAACGCATGGAAATATTTTCTATCATGCCTGAAAATGTCCAAAAGAATAGTTTTAGTAAGTTCTTAACACTTGATAAGACATGGCAGACACTCTTGAAAGATGGATAAAGATATATTGAATGTGTTCAAAAAACCTTATAATACTTAACATCTACTCACTGTGCACCCTCAGCTGCCTGTTGAATAGGGTAAACTTCCCTTGAGGGCACATATTATCAAACCTAGCCATTACAAAATTACCCCAATTGAGATAAATGCAGATGATCTTGATTAAAGGATGAAAAATACGGAAGAGTTATAATAGAAATAGAGACCACAAAGAGTTTTCATTTCTCATGTGAAACATGTACTAAGTATGTTGTTAAACTTTTCTCTCGGCACTCGATTTGGTCCCTCTCTTCGCTTGGAACCAAATCTCTTGGTGCTCGAGAAAAGTTTGCCAACATATACGTAGTCAAAAACTACGTTTAAAACTGTCTAATACAAGCACCGGACTTGCATATCAGGGTTGGTCATTTGGACAACTAATTCAATTGTCCTGTTTACATGTAGCATTGTTTTATTTTTGTGTATAATATTGATATGTTTCTTTCCCAATGATATTACAAAGTCATAGATATTATCGTGCGTTTATTTCTATTTTCATATTATAAACGGGAAGAATTTTCCAACTATTATTAATTAATTTAAAAAAATTACACGAGCTGTTTTTCATTGCAGATATATTTAAACAAATAACTTGATGCAGAGGAAAGCAAGTTTTAAAAAAAATATTTGAAGGAAGTATGTTCAAACTCGTGGCATCGCAGTGATCACGGATAGGAAAGCTAAATAGGAAACATTTCCTATGCGACAACTAGCGATATATTTAACGGATTTTTAAGTATGACACAGAATAATATAAAATAGAAAGACAATTGAAGAAATATGAGACATTGCATTTCAATGGCTTTTTTTCAGGAATGGGCTGAGTAGGGTCAGTATTTGATGAAGTACAGGAGATACAGGTTACATTTAAGGTTGATTGATCCTCATGTGATGTCATAGGTTTTTGCAAAATCTTTATTTAATCAAATGTTTCGCATGATTGAAATATATCTTTCACAGGAATTTTATTCACTGAATAAAATAAAAAATCTGGTAAACTTTTGATACTGAAAAAGTTTTTATTTTCCATAGATAATCAATTATTTATAATTTTAAAAATGTTGTCAAGGGCAATAACTCCTATGCTGGAATTTCCTCTACTGCATGTTTATGACAATGATTTCACTAATATCCACAATTAATTTTTATATATCTATGAATTATCAGATTTCTTAAACTGTTGACATTTAAAATTTGTCATTTCAATAAGTTTTTATTAATTTTCATCATTCTATTTAACGAAAATGTGCGATTTTTTTAATGTTGATATATGCTTCTGTTTTTGTATGTCTGACATCTTTAAAAGGGTGGCAACATACACATTTTCTTTGGTTATTGGTTAGATTAAACTATAATGAGTGGAAATTAATACAGTTTTTCCACTTTTAACCATTAATATTGATAAGTCACCTGAGGATCGACCCACCTTAATGGTATGGATAAACAACGAAAGAAACATTCTTCGCATGTGATAAATGAAGCTCTGCAAAATGTTGGCAATTATCTAATACAATATACATTCCTAACCCCAAATATCTGATGATTTCACAAATGTTTCCATGCACGATGTACGATGAATTGCGAACCCAACATATCAGATGATTTCAGTAATGTTGTCATGCACCATGTATGTTTCATGTACGATGAATTCCAGATCCAAAATATCAGATGAATTCACAAATAATGTCATACACGACCTTCGATGAATTGTGAGTTAGTTCAACCCAAAATATCAGATGAATTCACAAATGTTGCCATGTACCATGACTTATAATTAGTGTTTCTAAAAACTTATCCATTTCAAATTACATATAATTATGTCTTTGCAATATTTTACATACGATAGTGCTACTATAATATATTTTACTACACGTGTGTAATTTGGTATAGAGTAATGTGTGTTTTGATATCTAAAAAGCTTAAATTCAATTTCCTATACATTCATTGTCATTGTCATAGGAAGACAATGAGTGTAAAAAGCCGTTAATGTAAATGTTAGTCTCGGGGAAAGTATGATGGATAATATAAGAACAAAGATAAAAATAGATATGTATCATAAATATACATGTACAAGAGATCTTGAACGATTCCAAAATATTTAAATCGTGAATTGTTTAAAGTGTTGGGTTCACCGAAAAAAAGTGGTTCGCATTTTCAAAATTGGCAATGAAAACGAGATCTAACGATCATGACAAAACAACAGAAAGTACAACAGATACTTGAAATTGTATAGCTCTGATCCTTAGTCGAATTTGACTCCAGTCTTTGGCACTCTGTTTTTTTTTTAGTTCTTACAAGTTTAATGTTATTTCGCATTTCCAATATTTCGGCTTGGTCATCACTGAAGAGACATTATTTGTCGAAATGCGCATCTGGTGCATCGAAATTGGTACCGTATAAGTTTTACATTAGATCGATCACAGTTGTTATCTTCACTTTTCATGTTCTAGAGTGATGGGTATTATCTAAATATTTTGATTCAATTGTACTCAATATTTCTATTTCACAAATATAGATAATTGTAATACAACTGTTTTGTACTTTGCATTTTGATTGACTACTGCACTGATGTTTGAGGCTATTAAAATATTTGAAAGGGGAGGTAAGGGGAGTAAATCTTAGGAATATACTTTTTGCTGTCCAAAATGTGTGGGATAAAATCACAAAAATAGGAAATGATAAGAAGAAAGCTTTGGTAAAGAAACTACGTCCGGTGAGATTAGTAATGAATGAATTCCTAATGATCAATTTATCAAAAGTTATACATTTTTGACAGAAATGTAATACTAATATGCAGCAACAAAAACGGTTCCTAAGGGTTTTTAACTTACTACCGTACCAGACCAAATATCGGGCCCGTCTCTAAACGGTTTCAGATCTACTATAATTTTATTCTCCAGAGGTGTTTTATGGAGTGAACGTCTCTGTCTTTCGTGGGATAACCACAAACTCGGACAATACGAGAGAAACATTGGACTTTGATGAAACCTTGAGTATCATCGATACTTATGATATGGCCCTAAAAAGGAATTTGCAGAACGCAAACAAAAGATCAAATTTCTCCCAGATACGGTAAAACAATCCAACAGCAGTTGATCCTCCAGTAAGTCAGACAACTCACAACAAGCCACTCCAGACGCTTTAAATGGAAATATATTGCCAAGACTCCCAATCCGCATAGCACTATAGGTTCGTCCAGTTATTAATGCATTGAATGTTTTCCTCTTAGACTTTGAAAAATTGCTCCTTTCTAATGGATTGAAGTTTTGTTTTACCCCAAGGGAAGTAGATGACAAAACTCAAGAGATGACGCCCTGGCAATTTTTCCGGAAACTGAAACTCAAGGAATGGTTTTCCTGGAAGGATGAGTACTATCCTGATATTTTCTCCCTACCTACAGAGTGATATGAGCTAGAAAAACTATACAAGCCTAAGAGCTCCTGGGAGCCTCCGCCTGGAAATTGTTGCGCCTTGGAATCTTATATCAACACAGTAAAGTCCGATCTTGAAGATCAACAACCATACATTTGAGACACTCTCAACAAGGAGGAAAGAGCTGTCCTACAACTGCTCAAAAACTGTGGCATTGTCATAAAGAACGCAGACATAGGGTCTACCGTTGTCGATGTAGACAAATAATAGTACATAGTCGACGCTTGCAGTCTGACGAGTGGTTTTACAGATCCCATAAAGGAATTTTCAGCCCTTATAACTAAAACTCTCAACAAAATGTAAGAAGATGAGGAAATAGAACAATGCATTGAAGATGCACTCTGTTCTGTTCACTGCAGACAAGGGCAGTTCTCCTGCCAACATTATCAACAAAGAGGACATGCCTGATTAGGAGTCAAAAAAGTGCAAGCAGCTATTGATATATAAAGAAAATTCGGTAGGTGACAGAGTGCCAATGGTAACAACATACCACCCTCTCTTGCAAGACCTAAACAAAGAGCTAGAGCCACGAACGGTCAAAATCGGCCTGTATTTTTATGAAAAATTATCTGAAACTTAACAAACAAATATTGCACTAAATATTGTCAATATACATCGTAGTAAATATATTCATATCAAAATGTTAATTCTGTGACGTCATAACTGTGCCGTTGATGTCATAACACGTGACGTTTGCACATTTTTCTCTAAAAATGACAAATTTTGGAACTTTGATTCAAAATTTCAGTTTGGCCACATTCAACGAACAAATTAAAAATTCTGACATGGGTAAAGAAATGAAAACTGCACAAATAAATGTTGGATTTAATTTGTTCGATGAAAGTGGCCATACGTAAATTTCTTGTTTTAGGTCTTTCACAAACATAATTTATGCATCGAATGATGATAGTTTCTCATTTCAAAAATAGACGTGTCCTTATAAAACATTATGAAATGATAGATTTTCACATAGGACCTCAAAGCATATATCCCAATTATTTTGAAAAGTTTTATGTACATATATGATCGAGGAATGAAATATAGATTTCGGATGATCATCGTCGAATTATCTGATGACAATAATCAGTTCAACATTGATATTTGGACAGTGTATGCCTTTGCTTTTAGGTCCAATTTATCTCAAATGTTGAATATGCTAATAAAATAATTAATAGACACCAATTATCTTCTTGTGTTCTTTTTATTTCGCCGATACATTGATGTTTAACTGTCACATAAATGTAAACATGAAAGCGCAATACAATCATAGGGAGATAATTCGATTAACATAGCATTTGTATTGAGCTTATTTTACTACGAGCTATAACGTAAACTATGACGATATTTGGACAATGAGTTGTCTGAATACACAATATTTTTCTGTATAAAACTTTTCGTGGTTGTAATCTTGCTCATATCGAAATAAATTAAATAGTTGTTGGTATAATTTATAAAATCAAAACCGTAAACGGACCGCATTCAGCGGCACCAATATTTTAAAACAACAATTCCTCCAGAATTCCAGAGTTAATAGGTAAGTGATTACAGTTTGTTTCCTAGAATTATTATTTAACGACTTGGCTTTATATAAACATATAATAGTGCGATGGGGCGATACTGCGATGACGCAATGGTACGATGATGATGATGCGATAACGCGATACCGCTATAAAAGCATCGCTACATCATCATTGTGCCATTACGCCAGCGGCATCGCGTTATCGCATCATCGCCATCGTACCATCGCGTCATCGCAGTATCGCTTCATCGCATCATCGGTATCGCATTATCGCGCCATTGTACCATCTTCATCGCGTCATCGTCATCGCGCCATCGTCATCGCATTATCGCGTCATCGCACCATCGACCCAAACCTCGATGGTGCGATGGTGCGATAGTGAACTACGTGGCCCTATCCGGATTCCATAGTGAACAGACGGTTTGCTGATTCCCAAAATTTCTTCGATCTCTCGTGCGGTCCGACGTCTTTTTTCCCCGAATAGCGTCATCAGTTCGCTGGATATTTGCATCTAACTGTCGCACGATATATTATAATTCATTTAAATATTCCGTCATACTGATAAACATTTTCCAGGTATATAAATGAATATCTAAACAAAATTCCTCTATAAAAATACAGTGTCAGAAATAAAATGAACAAAGTGTGGGGTTTTTTTTTCCAGCGATTGTAATTTCTTTTCGATTATATTAAATCCCCATTTTTTTATTATATTTTTTTTAACACTGCGCCGCTTTATGGTTCCCTATAATGAAAAACCTGAATTTTTCCTATTCAATGTCAATTAATATTAAAAAAAAATTTTACATATTTTTTTATCGAAAACTGTTCGCTCTTCATGTTGTGAAAGTTTAATTTCTCAGTGACGTTAGATTATTGAAAAACGCCGCTTGTCCACGGAATTTTGAGACAACCCTCGTACATGTTAATGACGTTAACGTCTGCCGACGTAACGTTATACAAAAACAACTTTCCAAGTAACCCTTTCCATCAAAGGAAGCAATATCATGCTATATTTTATTTTTTCCTGAAGTACATTGTCATAAGATTCAATTTGGACAATTTCATTATATTCAAAGAATGGGCCGATTTTGACCTTTCGTGGCTCTAGCTCTTTCTGAAGAAGAATAATTCCATTCTCCATACTAACCCAAAAATGGCGGAGGTCTTCAAGGAATCACCCATGGCTGCCTTAAAATGTTCCAGATATCTTGAAGACATGGTGGTACGAACCAAAATTGTAAAATTATTTGCCCAATCGGGGCTTTAAAACTTATTCTGATGGCAAATACCTAATGTACAAACAGCGCGAGCACAGACAGTTTTAAGAGTCCTGTCCCGTTTGATGCTACCAAATTCTTTGGGCACATCCTATTGCACGGACAACTGTATCTACATGTACCTCATAAGCTTCAAGGTGTGTGACCCTGAATACGTAGGGGCTAACGTCTACCTTTAATACCACAAGGTTCGAAGAACCTGTTCCCAAGCATTTCAACCTCGCATGACAAACTGGAAATACATGACAGTGGTGATTATTGATCATAACACGCACTGGACCAATGCGTAGAGGAAGAACAAGGAGAAATTCTAGATGCATAGACTGCAATCATTCAGCCTAAATGGCATGAACAAACTCAATGACTTCTGGCTTAGTTTCCCCATCATATATTTATTATTTAGTGTTCTGTCTGTTTTACACGTTATTCGTCATCTACTTGCTGAAACAACATAATCTTTAGCAGTCAATCTTTTCATATTTATAATACCCATACTTACTACCCTGCTTATTTCTTTACACATAATTACTATACTTCAACACAAGTATTTATTTATCTAATTAATTTTTTTCTATTATTTGTTTAATTATTCATATTTTGTTTTGATTGATTGATTGAGATTTTACGCCGTTTTGGCAATATTTCAGCCATTTTACGGCGGTTAACTAATTCAATTATGTTTGGTTGTGAGGGTTTGAGTTTCCCTTATGGCCCCCAGTGAGCCTACTCTTTTTCGAACATCAGGGAAACGATCTTTTGCGTGCCAAGGTGGTTGCGATCCTTGACACAGGACACCCTTTAACGTCCCATCCGACGGACATGAAAGTAAAAAATACATGTATATAAACAGGTTAAAAAACAAAAAATAATTCGTGTATATAAACAGCTGCATTATAAAAGTTTTCAAATTTTTCTTTTTAAAAGTCGCATTCTTGTAAATATTGTATAATATGATGATTGTCGATATTTGTAAAAAGTTCTTTCATTGATTGCACACTATTAAAAACTCTATTTCGTATGGGCGTAAAATCACTACATTCTAAAAGAATGGGATGTATATAGTTAATGTACAGTTAAAAGATATGCATTCAGGCTGAGGTTCTCTGTTAAGTAGGTATGAATGTGTCAATTTTGAATGTCCAATGCGTATTCTTGAAATAATAACTTCATCTTGGCGTTTCATTACGATGTTACACTTTGTTTTGAATAGAATAAAGTTTCCTTGTGTCACAGATATCCCAATAGATTTGCCTAAGAGAATTAACATATAGTTTTATGAAATATTGAAAATCAGTGTATGGAATTTTGAAGTGTACAATCTCACCTTGAAGTGCATTTTTGGCCGCTTTGGTGTTGCCATGGATACCAATGTGACTTGGGATCCAGCAGAACTCAACTATTTTACCTTGTTTAGTTAAAAGATAGCACCGGTGTAAGCTATCTAAAATATATGGATGATCAATATTCATGTTGTTTATTGACTGAAGACATGATAGGGAGTCTGAGAATATAGTAAAATATTTGTCATTAGAAGTTTGTATGTATTCAAACGCAAGCTGAATAGCCTTTGCTTCGGCGGTATAAATTGTTGCTTCATTTGGAAGACGTGCAGAGAAAACGTCGTTTGTGTGCAGCAGCAGCGACTTTATTTTGGTCTTTTGAACCATCTGTGTAGATATCAATTGCAGTATGTTTGGATTGTTTTATTTCGGATAATATTTGCTTGAAAATGGCGGAATTTGTGTCAGATTTTTGATATTCAGAAAGTGATGTGTCTACTTTGGGTTTTAGTAGTTTCCATGGTGGTATTTCAGAAGGTGATGAGGGTTTTACGATGTCCAATGGTAAGTTAGAATCACATACATGTATATGTTTTTTTTAACTCGTAGACCGATTGATTTTATGCACTTCTTGTTTTCGTCATATAAATGTTCAAACTGCGGATGGAAAACGCAGTTAAATGCAGGATTGTCAAAGTTAGCTTTTAATTTAACAAGATATTGTAATGTAAGTTTTATTCTATGTAGATCGAGGGGTGGTTCGTTTGCCTCAACATATAAACTATCTACAGGAGAGGTTCGGAAAGCTCCTGTGCACAGTCGAAGTCCTTGGTGGTGAACTGCATCGAGGGCTTTGATATAAGATGTTCTTGCAGCACCATATACTATACAGCCGTAGTCTAGTTTAGACCGGATTAGAGAGCGATACAGATGTAGAAGAGCATTTTTATCTGGGCCCCATTTTGTGTTTTCAACAACTTTAATTATATCAAGAGCTTTTGTACATTTTTCTTTGAGCATTGCTATATGAGGAATAAAAGAAAGTTTATTATCAAAAATGACACCTAAAAATTTCAACTCTTTTACGACTTTAATTGGAGTACCATCTAATTGCAATTGAGGATCATCGTGGTGTTTTCGCTTAGAACAGAAATGTATGCATGCAGTTTTAGTTTTGGAAAATTTAAAACCATTTACATCAGCCCAATTTTGGATTTTGTTTAGACACAACTGTAGTTTTCGCTCAATGGAGTTTGTGTTTTTAGATTTATAACAGAGAACAAAGTCATCGACATATAAACTTCCATGGAAGTCGTTTTTAAGAACATCAGCTAGACTGTTTATTTTTAGACTAAATAATGTAACCGATAAAATACTTCCTTGTGGTACGTCCATTTCTTGTTCGAAATTGTCTGAAAATGTAGATCCTAGGCGAACATTGAAATGGCTATCACTTAAAAAATTCTTGATGGAGTTTGGTAAATGCCCTTTAAGGCCTATATTATGAAGATCTTTTAAGATGCCGTATTTCCATGTGGTATCATGCTTTTTCTAAATCAAAAAATATAGAGACGGCATGCTCTTTGTTAACAAAGGCATCTCGAATATAGGTTTCAAGTCTTACTAACTGGTCGATTGTGCTTCGAGTTTTCCTGAAACCGCATTGTATATCAGTTAGAGTGTTATTGGTTTCGAGAAACCATATCAAGCGTTCATTGATCATCCGTTCCATGGTTTTACATACGCAGCTTGTTAAGGCTATTGGTCGATAATTATTAGGATCTGAGTGATCCTTTCCCTGTTTTGGAATAGGAATAATTGTAGCCTGTGACCAGGAAGATGGGAAATTACCACTTTCCCAGATCATGTTAAAAATTTGCAGAAGACATTCTTTGGTAGGTTTAGGAAGATGTTTTATGATTTGATAATGGATCTGATCCGGGCCTACAGCTGTATCATGAGACTCTTCTAGATATTTCAACAACTCATCATAAGTAAACGGTTCGTTATAACACTCATTGGTTTCTGATGTAAAATCTAGAGTTTTTTTGTTCTTCTTTACTTTTGTTTGAAATGAAATTTGGGCTCATGTTGTCTTTTGATGAGTTTTTAGAAATAGTATTAGCTATACTGTTATATATATATCTTTCTTATCTGTGACTATTTGATTTCCTACCTTTAGGTGTTGATAGTTTTTCCCGAAACCTTTTCCTTTTATTTTCCGTATCACATTCCAAACTTTATTTATAGGAGTATGCGAATTTAGATTTGATACAAATGTTTTCCAGGATGTTCGTTTACTTATATTTATGGTTCTACGAGCCTTTGCTCAATATATGCGAAAAATATTAAGATTTAAGGAAGTTGGTGATCTATTGAATAGTCTTTCTGCTTTTTTGCAAGCTTTAATTGCTTCACTGCGTTCTTCTGTAAACCATGGTTTTTGGTAGAATTTGTCGAGGTATTAGGTATGCATTTATTTGCTATTTGAAATAAAGTTTCAGTAAATTTTTGAATGGGGTCTGGATGGTTTTCAAACTTTTCAGCTGCGATATCTTGCAGAAACAGAGCTTCAAAACATGGCCAATCAGCTTTGTCGAGTTTCCAGTTTTTAACAGGATTGTTTTCTGGAGGATTATTTGATTTAACAATAATAGGGAAATGATCGCTTCTGCACAGATCGTCATGTACAGACCAGTTTAAATCCAGTAAGGAGGGATCAACTATACTAATAGCGATTGACGAAGATGAACCATTGCCTGGGTGAAGATACGTGTTAGAGCCGTCGTTTAAAATACAGAGATTGTGGTGAGATATTGCATCTTCCAGTTTGTACCTTTATCTGTTATTTTGTCACTACCCCATAACGGGTTATGGACGTTGAAATCGCCCATAAGTAAGAAAGGGGCTGGGAGTTGTTGTATTAATTCTATAAGTTCCCGAGATTGTAGTTGACAGTTTGGAGGAATATATACAGAACAAAAGGTAATTGTTTTAACAAGGGAATGACGAATTGCTATTGCTTGGAGATTTGTTTTCAAGTTAATTTTGCTATGAATGTAGTTGTTATGGACTGTTATTGAAGAACCACCAGAGGCTCTGTCTGTTTGAGCTTAATGGTTATGCATAGTATGGTTTTTTTAATTTATCTTATTTGTATCTTTCAGATGTGTTTCTTGTAAACATATGGCCACCGGGTTATGGTTCAGAATGAGTAACGATATTTCATTGAAATTTACTTTAAAACCTCGACATTTCCATTGAATAAATGTTGGATGATTCATGATTTTTTGTGTGTTACCGGAGATATCCTCCCATTGTTATTTTTTGGAGAAAGATTCCGGGTTCTTGATGATGCGTGTGATGGAGTATACTCCATTTCTTCTAAAACTCCAAATTTATTATGCATAGCGACGGGATCTTTCGCCCCCTTGGGCACCCGATCGCTATACTGTTTTGGTTTATTTTGTTTACGAAATGAGTTACGTCTCCTAGATGGTTTGCTTTGCATCAAAGTTCTAAACTATTACATATAATATAGCTTCACATCTCCAGGTACTGAATGATTATAATGAACTCTTTTAGAACGAGTTAGGTGGCAGGGAGCAGTTTTCTTTGGTTCTGAAACATGGTAGGGGATACATATCAAAGTCACGCTATTACAAACTAATGCAAAAGCATATTTCTCTTTTATATCAATACTTGTGTTTCATATTGGTGTAGTTAATCCATACGTACAGATGCTGGTGCACAAAACATGCTATGAGCAGGTGCCCCTTTCTCGCTTTGATTTTCTCTCATTTGAGCTAAATCCGCGCCACCCAAACCCCATCAGAGTACCATGCGAGCAGCTTTAAACACTGTGCACAATAATGAACTCTCGTGTCTGCCCTTCTTCCTTTCATGTGGGGTCATCCATCTTCCCTATCAGCTACGACCTTTTGATTTGCTGGACCATGTAGAATCTCATTTGAAGTTTTTCGGCAATTGATCGCTTGTCTTAGTTTCCTATTTTCACCCATCTATATGCTAGGAATCATGGTGACATATATGTTCATATCGATTTTTTTCATTAAGCACTCGGCTACAGTTGACCAGTATCCTAAACGTATTTTAAACGTATAATATTTCAAATTTTGGTTATTTCCATTTTTTAAGAAAGTAGAGAGGGCCTGTAGTGCGAAACCATCCCCTGCTACCTTAACAAACCGCTTAACTATACTGATTAGTTACCCCGTTAATTGTTTATGACTTGATCTAGTGTAACAGTTCATTAGTTCAGTTCAGTCCTGAATCTCGTTCAGAACACGTTTCTTATTGCTCCATGTAACACCCGATAATTTCAATATGTACAAAAGTAAACGTTCTATTTTTTTCTCATTTTTTATAGTTTAGTTTTAGTGATAGTTTGCATTTTTATCTAATCTATATAGTTTCCATTACTATGGAAGTATTCTGTCGTCCTGAAGAAGGGAAGGTCTTCCCGAAAATTTGACTGTTGTTTGTGTCGTTGGTAATTTTTAGTTCTGTGCTCTTCTCTCTCTCTCTCTCTCTCTCTCTCTCTCTCTCTCTCTCTCTCTCTCACACACACACACACACACACACACACACACACACACACACACACACACACACACTTTCTGTTTGCCGCACGTTTTGTTTAATTATGACATAATCCTCAAAATAGAGTAAAGTTGGTTACGTGCTGATATTTCTTCCTCTTCAATTCTTACTGATATATTTAAGGTGTATTGTTCTTACTGTGCCTTCTACTTGTTTTGGAAATCGTTACCCCAATTAAATACACTAGATGTGTTGTATCTATATGACAAGTTTCTTTTAACGACTCCTTTTAGGAAGGTTTGGTAAAACCCTCACATGTGCACTATATTTCAAAAGCGGACATTAGCGTAAATAGTTTAAGCATCTCCATTCGTATCAATAATATAAGTGTGTTTATAAGTATGTATAAGTATGCATTTCCTTTGTTTACAATCAATTATATGTATATTTTGAACTTCCTCATGACTTTTGCGGAAATACCTTGCTTTTCGATTTTTCCCCAGTGTCGAATAGGCAAGCATTCATCTAACAGATTTGAAGATGTTTTATATGCATTTGAGTTCTGTATTCAATGGAATATCATAAGCCCTGAAAATGGGTCGTTTTTTTTTAATAATTAACCGGTTTTGAAAATAAACCACGTATTTCGTACAAATTACTTGAAAACATGCCTGCTTTGATAATAAGTCCTCTCAATTGATTCAACATGCAAGAGCTTTTTCCGCGTATGGTCAGTTTTTAAATCGAAGCAGGCTATTGACAAACACGTTGATGGTGCTGGGGTTCCAACAGTCTCGATTGAAGTGAGCATTTCGCAAATTCTATGGTCGTTATAACGATCTAGTTTGCCAATACAACCTATCATTGGGTCAAATGCTGTCTGACGTGTTTCATACCGATTGATAGGCCGTTCTATATATACTGATATTTACTACGGATAACTCCCGTTTACTAGATATAGGGCTCACGGCGGGTGTGACTGGTTGACGGGATGCTTACTCTTCCTAGACACCTGATCCCACCTCTGGTCTATCCAGGGGTCCGTGTTTACCAACTCTCTAATTTGTATTAATTATAGGAGCTATGAGATTGATCACTGTTCGTTATCTTCACCTTTATAAAAAGAGTATATTCCGAGACGTGTATTATGTGATACTCGCTGCCGTCTGTTTTGGTTGAAATACAACAACTTTTAAAACATTTCACCGCGGCATCAACCTGGTTTTTTTCCCAGACATGCCCCCATGCTTCACCTACCCATTTATCTGAAAACAAAAGTTAATTCCTTTTAGTTGATGCAATTTTGAATTCATTATCAACATCAAGGCATTGTTTCTGAAAACAAAGGTGTGAAAAACTTATAACGAGTTGTATAACAGCCCAGAGAGAACATGCCACACACTGTTCTATTTATAACTGTCTCCCTCAAGCAGTTGACGTACCCACGGGCCATTGTTCAATGAGTATCAGGGTATCCGTGCGACAGTACCTGCTCCCTTTCCTCAAGACAGTTTGTCCCCTTTATCAAATATACTCATCCTTTGTAGCAGGAAGAAACTAAGACTGAATTGATGGATTTAAATGTTTAAAACTTGATTATAATTTCATTTAGAGTTTTGAAATTTTAAATTTTGATACTGTCATTGCAAATTAAATAAGAATCAATTTTACTATATCCCCTCTCTTTACCTATCATTTTGTAATTTTTAATTTATATATCACATTGTTTAACAATTACTTGTAAACTTATTTACTTACTCCAGGCTTTTGAGCCATGTGAAATATTTTCCAGTGGTCTGAACGTTAACACGATGCTCTTTCGTTTGCCCCCAGGTGTTTCTCGACCTTTTCCTCTTCTGATCACACAGGAGGGGTCCAGGATCGGACATGATATATAATGTTGCTCTAATGTTCTTCGATGGTTTGTGTAGTGTTTTTTTTAATTGATTTCTTTATCAACTGGCTTTTGTCAAAAGATGAGCAGATGACTTACGGTTATTAATTTATTTGAACAATATTTTATTATGCATCAACATACACGTAAATGGATTAGAGAAAAGGCATTGACTATATAAGACATCTCCATATAAGTGCATGTACATAGCAAAGATCATAGTGATAGAGAAATGTTTGATTACATGTTTGTGTAATTACAGATGAATGATAACAATGAAACTGTTTTGGTAGCAGCAATATGATATATATTAGTGATATGTTTCAATTTTTAAATAATTTAAAACCTAATGTAGGACTGACAAGAGTAATTTAGGTATGATATCAAGAATTACTATTAAAACAAGAGAAATATATAAACAGGTTGGTTCTGTGGTATTAGAATGAAATTAATTAAACGAATCTATTTGTAGACAAGATGAATTCATGTACAATTCTGAAAAATTGCAACGTTTTGCTGATAATTAAAGTTATTGTCACCATTCAAAATGAGTTATAAAGATGAAGGTAATAATATATGCAGATTATTAAAGCTTTGTATCAGTCTTTATCTTGTATACAATATTTTGGACACTTCAGAAAAAAAGTGAAGTGCTGTTTCAGAGGTATTTTGACACAGGTCAGTTAGGATCTTCCCGAAGAAAGGGATTAAATAAGTCAGCATTAAGATTACTAGCTTTATTTCGCAACTGACATTACAGTATATTTGCTTTACGAATGTCATAGTTGTAATATGTCTTGGGGTTAAGGAGATACTTTACATCATCATAATGGCTTTTTAAAGCATGGATGAAAATAAGAATATCAGCAATATTTGTATATTCATTTCTAATATCATTGCCTAACTGAGTAGTTCATTAGGTTATTACGTCGATTGCTAAAAGAGGAAACATCACGTCGTAGATCACGGGTTCAAGTTCAGCAGGGATTTTAATTTTCTTTTTCAGATAGTTTCTACTAAAACTGTATTTTTGACTAGATAATGTAAATTTAAAAGTTTTCTATTTCAAAATATGTTTGTACATATTCCTCACATTTTATCCATATCAAATTTCGTTGGTGTAGCATTTATCTTTAAAATAATATATACTTTTTATGACACACTTGAAATATGGTAAAGTTGGAAGACTTCGAATATTAAAAGGCAGGTCATTCCACAACTCTTTAGTTGAAGGTATGAAGCTATTCATGAATTATGTTGTTTTTACCAACAGAATATGACATTTTAGGTTGTCCTAATTTCTTTCAAATAGTGGGGAGCTAACTCATGAAATATTTTGTAAAAATAAAACAAGTGGAAGTATTTTTCTTCTGATAGCTAATGTTTCCCATCCAAGCTCATTATATAGTTTTGATTTAGATGAATTTATCCTTAAATATGTTCTAATTGATATTCCGGCTGCTGCAACCTAGCATATCGTTCCTTACATTTATCCGAAACAATATCTGAATATTCAAGGATGGCCCGAACATAAGAAAAATAAATTTTTATTAATGAATATCTTTTCCCTTTATGTTTTAACATTATTAGAATATCTAATCGATTACATGTTTTGGCATGGATATGAAGTATTGTAAAACTAATACGGTACCGATTTTGATGAACCAGATGCGCATTTCGACAAATAATGTCTCTTCAGTGATGCTCAACCGAAATGTTTAAAATCCGAAATAACAATGAAGTTTTAGAGCTATTATAGCCCCAAAAAAAAGCGTGCCAAAAAAAGTGGAGTCAAATTCGTCTAAGGATAAGAGCTATGCGTGAGGGAGATAATCCTTAATTTTGAAATGAATTTCTAAATTTTGTAACAGCAATTAAATATAGATCCGTATTTTCAAGCTAGTAACGAAGTACTTAGCTACTGGGCTGTAGAGACCCTCGGGGACTAACAGTCCACCAGCAGAGGCCTCGACCCAGGGGTCATAATGTAAAACTTATACGGTACCAATTTTGATGCACCAGATGCGCATTTCGACAAATAATGTCACTTCAGTGATGCTCAACCGAAATGTTTGAAATCCGAAATAACAATGAAGTTTTAGAGCTATTATAGCCAAAAACAGCGTGCCAAAAGATGCGTTCTCTAGCTTCCATCACGTTGGAATCTTAACCCCAAATGATTATGGGTTTTAACATTTTTAATAGTTGGACCATGTATCCCAAATTTTATCTTGGTATGGCATACATTTTTCCTATTAAAATCCAAATTGACTATTTTGTTAAGATTAAATTCAATTGCCCATTTATTAGACCACTGATGCATTTTCCAAAATCATTAGTTACTGAATTTGCAGAGTTGATAATGTCATCATTGACAATTTTATAAATAAACGTATCATCTTCAAAGAGTCTTACAGGATTTGTTAAATCTGCAGATATGTCATTAATACATGAAAGGTGAAGATAACGAATAGTGATCAATCTCATAATTCCTTTAAACAATCCAAAATAGATAGTTGGGCAAACACGGACCCCTAGATATATCAGAGGTGCGATCAGGCGCCTAGGAAGAGTAAGCATCCCCTGTTGACCGGTCATGCCCGCCATAGCCTCTATATCTTGTTCAGGTAAGCGGAGTTATTCGATTCAAATACTGATCATACACAGAACAAGCTCTTGCCTATCGAATCAGTTGAGAGATATAAGTACCATATGCAGGTGATAATGGAATTTTGCTACATAAATATGGGAAGTTTACGGTGGAGAAGCTGAAATCATCCCGTTTGTCATAAAGTTGTGTTGTTAGTTTGAAGTTGGTATCTACACTCAATGACATATCCAAGTATGAAGCAGAAATAGACGACTCTGTGGTGTCTTATATTTTGAGTTAACAAGGATATATCGAATCGACATATGAATGAAAATTATTATTGTTAGTAGATAAAACGTCGTCGATATATCTAAATGTCGAATTGAAGGCCACAACAAGAAGTTTTTCCTTCTCAAGTAGAAGTTTTTGAATAAATTCTGCTTCATAAAAAGGTCAGCTAACGAAGGAGCACAATTCGTGCCCATGGGAATTCGAAAAGACTGTTGGAAGACCTGATGACCAAAGATTACAAAGATATTGTCAATTAGAAACTCCAGCATATTTTTATTTCAACTTCAGAGTACTTGGGCGTGGAATTAAAGTGTTGTTTAACAAAGTAATTTTTGGATGACTGATCACTAGATATTAATACTAGTATTTCCGTTTTCCATTTTTGTTGAAGAACCACCTGTCTTTGATGTCAAAAAGTCTGGTCTTTAATCTATCGTGAGGAATGGTCGTGTAAAGGGTTGAAAAGTCATACGTTTTGATGTTGATTTGAGAAAAGTTTTGCGATTTCAA
This sequence comes from Ostrea edulis, assembly GCF_947568905.1. Taxonomy (NCBI): domain Eukaryota; kingdom Metazoa; phylum Mollusca; class Bivalvia; order Ostreida; family Ostreidae; genus Ostrea; species Ostrea edulis. Next base: position 90,415,127 of record NC_079164.1, on the reverse strand, counting down.
ATTTACTAAAAGTTCTTTAGAATTTGTTAGAATCCACATTTGATTTACATCACTGCTGGCATATGTAGTGACACATTGCGTTTAGAGAAAAGATAGGGGCTTGGTAGAACACTTACTCGATCCAGCAATGTATCTTTGTGAGGGTTTTTATGAAGTTTAGGAATCCAGTATAGGTATGGTAACTCATATTCATCCGACCCATTGACAGGGATTCTGGGATGTTAAATATGCCTAAAACAAGCATGGTTTAAAGAATTACATCTCTTGAAAGGACAGAAGTGAAATTAATGTCAAGTGCGTTTATAATGCAGTTGTAATAATGAGCCTTACCAACAAACACAATGTTGTTACAAGCTTTGTCAGCTGGAACCAAATTCCTCATGTATCCTATCTGATTCTTTTATCACTCCTGATTTACTAAACACAAAAGGATAGATGGTACGTACTTTTCTTTTGTTATGTCTAATGCGGGATTTTGATATTCCTCTTATACGTTTAATTCATTCTGACAATGTATGCAGAATTTAACATTTCCCCACTATTTTCTAGGAAGTATAGAATTACCTATTTCATCTGATATGTTTCGGGTGTGTTTATCTCGAGAAAGTCGTATTTCATCAATAACTTTATTTCTTAATAAACGACTGATACTTTTCCCAGTGAACAGGGTTATAACCTAATAGCTTTTCTTTGAATATGGTTTCTTTTCCGCATTCATTTTCTGATGGAGTTGTTTATGAAAAATACTTTATCTCTGGGTCTAACTGTTATTATGTTTGTTTGAATATGCTCTTTAGAAGATGTCTATTTATAGCCACTGTCTTAGTGTATCGCTTCAGTGAGCGTTACTGTTTATACACGGGGACCCTAGAGGCAGAATTTTGCAGGCAAAAAATCACGAAAATGGAGTTGATTTTATTATCAAAATTATAATTATATGATTGTAAACAGTTCTTGAAAAACATTTTCGATAGCATTTTGTGCCATATACACGAAGATAATCCCCAAATACTGGTATGTTATATTTCTCGATTCATAAATATGCATAAGATAACGGCGTTGTAATCGATAATCGGCGCCTTTGAAGTTGCAGTTTTTCTGCCAGCCTTGGATCTGAATGTCCTCCATAGAAGACGACGTGTCCACTGAATGTCCCAATGTGTTTTCACGACATCACACATATTAAAATATTAATGCAATGGATTTAATGTACAGTACTTTTTTCTGGCAAGGTACTATCTAGTTTCCATATATTGAGCAACTGTGAATTGTTTGAATGGGGAGATTTGTTGTTTCAACTTTATTTTTATAATTTTAAAATCATTTCTAATTTGTGGAGTCCTATTAATTGCCGTTGGTCTTTGTTTGGTATTTATGATTGGTTTGTTGGTTTATTCATTTAATTGAGAGTATCACGAACGATGTTTGAACGAATACTCCAACTTACCAAGCCAATCAGATCAAGTCTACATGGCATATTTTTAAAACAATCATTTCGGTGTTTTTGATATTGTAAGCATTACGCAAAGCGACGAGTTTCCTCCAGCAAAAGATAAAGAACCGCTAGTTATGATATTACGATAATTCTGTTTAAGTTGCGTGGATATTCAAATCAATTGGTCAACGTTGATAACGGCGACAATTGCTTTTTCATTCTTATTTTGATTATGTTGAAGAAATGTGCATATGCTTCGTTAATGGTTTCAAAGTTGAATACCACTTCCTCCCAATTAACAGTGTCGAATTCATCATTAAGACTCTTATAATCTGCTCTTTTATAGTTCCTTATCTCCCCTTTATATGCAAATTGTTTCACGATATTTAATTAGACTTCAACTCCTATGATAGAATGAGTACTGCAAAATGGAGGATAGATTAAACTTTCGTTTATCAAACCTGTATCATTAGTAATAATTGGGTATATGCATGTAAATTACGACTATTGCCACAGTTGTCTTCTTTTCGCGGACTTGCTATGACAGATTCTTATTATCAGTGGTTATTGTTTTCAGTTCTTCTGATCGTCAGATTATAGGAATAGTCGTCTGTCCTTTCGTTTTTCAAGTTCGACATTTTCATCTGCACCTCTGTCTATCCTCAACACTGCCAAAGTGGATGACACTATTTCCTCGATCTATGAAATACTATTGCACATACAAATATTTGGTATCATTGAACACAGCTGACACTTTGAATATGCAATATATGAAAGTTGTAGGTAACGAACAGTGATCAATCTAATGACTCTATCAGAAAATATATAGAGAGTTGCGTAAACACGATCCCTTGGAAAACCAGAGGTGGAATCAGGTGCCTAGGAGGAGTAAGCGGATCATCAGATCAAACTAGACGCTTCGCGTCTCGTGTGATATGATGATCCGCACCTGTCAACTCGACGTGATCCGACTCTTCGGATCAAGTTACTGTAGTAATAATATATATGTATTGGCAAGCTAGATTGGTATAACGAGCATATAATTTGGGAAATATTTACTTTAAACGAGACTGTTGAAACCCCTGCACCATCAACTTGTTTGCCAATAGCCTGCCTCGATTTAAAAATTGATCATACGTAGAACAACTTCTTGTCTATCGAATCAGTTGAGAGATATAAACACCATATGTAGGTGATAATGGAATATTGCTACATGAATATGGGAAGTTAGCGATGGAGAAGCTGAAATCATCCTGGTTATAATAAAGTTGAGTCGTTAATTTGCCGTTAATATCTATTTTCAATAAAATATCAAAGTATGAAGCAGAAATGGACGACTCTGTGGTGTCTTTTATTTCGAGTTCACAGGGATATATCAAATCGACAAATGAATAAAAATTAGCATTGTTAATAGAGATAAAATGTTGTCGATATATTTAAATGTCGCATTCAAGGCCACAGGAAGAGATTTTTTCTTCTCACGTAGAGGTTTTTGAAGAAATTATGATATACCATATCATTATTTTTCATTGAACATTATTCATTTACAACATTCCAATGAATTTGAAAATACAGATAGAGAATATATGCATGTAATTATTGGTGTATTACACGTAATACTACATTGACCATAAATAACTTTTAAAATTTGAAAAACAAGTTTTCGACAGGGATTTCATGAGAATTTAGGAACATGTAAATTGGAATATCAGGCAAATGAAGTGCTCATTCATATTATAATGAAGTTTTTTAAAGTATATGTGGAATGCACATAAATTGGTTCAAATGTTACAGCTCTAGGACAAGAGGAGTTGCATGTGAATCATTTCAAAATTATGCACATTTCCGTAAACAGGACATGTGAAACCATTGTCTAGATTGGTGATATAACGAATATTTGCACTTTGTACAAAATTGATTCCACTTATTCTGACATATTCAAGGAAGTGTTTTTAGAGAGCAGTTCCAAATACGAAATATCTTTACAAGTGCGGAAATGAGGTTGGGTTCCTCGTCCGGGTTGATGCTATTTAACTAAACCAATGTCAAAACTTTATTAGACGACTGGAAAGGATGTGTATTGAAAGAATGGTTTGGTCTTTGAACTATTTATTATTATCAGCTAGATTTCCAAAGCTAGAACATTGAAATTAAGGAAAATCGTGAGTATACATTAGGAATTCAGTTTGATTCCGGAATTTGTTCCAAGAAATTAATTTTTAAATATGCGTTATAAAAATCTTATAAGAAATATAATATAGATTATATATTCTTGCACAAACATTTATAAATTATTATTGTAATTCCACGCTCATGTGACGTCATAGGTCTGTGCACGATCTTGAATTAAACTGTGTTTGATAGAAATATATTTTTGTAGTGATTTTATTTAATTGCTATAATGAACAATTTGATAAACTATCTATTACTGAACATGCTTATATACACAATTTTGTTTAAGCTGTTGAAATTAAAATTTCATTTTAACCAGTTTTCATGAATTTTTATTTTGCTGTTTTAGAAAAATGTTTGATTTTCTAATGTTTACATAAGCTTATGTTTATGTACATATGGCATCATTAAAAAGGGTGACAACATATGTTTTATTTTATTATTGACCAAATTAACATAGTTTGTTCAACGTTGAATCCATAATAGTGCAAGCATGGGGTTACAGGTTGTACCTTGATTCTCTCAGAACATGTTGCGCTCTCCTTTACGTTTATAGGAGAAATCTTCTCTTAATTACTAACCCAGCAATAATCTACAAATCCCTCATGAATATCAATCTCACTGAAGGGGTTTGATAGTCAAGATGAGATTAATGCATGATGGATAAAGCGTAGAGGACTTAACTACTAAACTTAACTGTAAAATATTGCCTAATCCTATACTGATAGCCATGATAGATTCGTATAAGCTTCTATGCCTCCATACAGTTCCTCTGCTGAAATCCAGAAGGGTCTAAATCTAACCATATTAGTCTTCATGGCTGTTAATTCTCATTCCTGGAAACTTTCAAACATTAACAAATGTTATGCCTCTGTAAAAGTTAGGCTTTCTGCATTGAATATTTATCTATTTCTGAAAGAGACGTGTACACACTTTGACAGTAATTACGTTAGAATTCTTTTTATTTTCACGATGAAATTGGATATATCAATGTTTATAAATGCGAAAGTTGTCCAGAACGTTCATAGACTGACCGCATAAACACTTGTCCACGAAGTTTACGGATATTGCATACAAACATAAATCTTTACATTTCCAATGTGTTTGCCTTTGACATCTTTACAACTTGTAATGATAGACATTTCTTCGTGAATGCACTACAATCGTGAATAATGCGCGTATGAATCTTGATAAATATAAAAGTAAATTTTAACTGCTGGGACTTCAAACAAAAATGAAAGTAGAATGAAAATATAAGAAATAAATCTCATTTTTAAAAATACGTGAGGGAATGAATTTCGACGCATGTATTCTGTACGTATGCGCTAATCAAAAAATAAAAACACAGGTAACATAAAACATGCTGACTTTTCAAATTTAAAGGATTGTTTTTTAACGCATTTAAGGTAGATATCACAAGACACATGTACATAAAAGATAATAAAATGATTTTTATTCAGAAATGAATTTCCTTTTTTGAAAATACATAAGGGTATGAATTTCAACGCTTCACGCCGGCATACTTCATAAAGCACGTTGGGGGTGAATCGTCAAAGTGAAATTAACGCCCAAACCACTGAAACACTACGATCGGTGTGTAGATTGGAAAGACGTGGCGGCAATGTGCAACAGTAGGCGTGAAAGGACTATATGATATTTCTGTATGCGAGTGCATGAATTACGTACATGTAAATTGGTGTATCTGGAATTTTTCCACATACATGTACTTGGTCGCAGTGTGCACATCTCATTTTAACTTTCTTTTCTAAAGTTCCTTTGGATTCTTGATATACTGTGAATATCGTGCTTGCTCTAGTAGACTGGTAAGATTTAGATTAAGTTTTGAATTTCCATTTTAATATGACAATATTTTTTCTTTGTAGAACATTTTGCATTGTGTTTGTGTGACTGTTCACTGCCAGAGGGACGGGATTTTCATCGTCATGACACCTAGAAGTGGATTCCACCTACACTAAGGTATGTAATATCTGTTTTCGTAACAGGATATTTAGACTAATTATCTTATAATCATGTATGCATCAATATTCAACTAATTAACCTCGAGAAGGAAACACGGAACAGAATTTTGTTCGAAATGTCATATTGAAAACATGATTATTTAGAACTTTTGAATTATGTACACCATATTCCTATCGTTATTGCATTATTTCTTTATCACAGATGATTTAGTCTATCTTCTGTTTCAGTGAATTTTTCACCTTGGGTTGTGTTCGTTTTGATATGGGACATTCTGTATAATTTGTAAACGATTATGCAACGTATTTTATAAATTTGATATGAACTGCATGACTAGAGGCAAACATTTTCAATTGAAATGTTTGTATTTGCCCTCGTCCGACAGACTGGAATAAATCTCACCGCTTGAAAAAGTTTCAACATCTGCATAACACATTCCATTATAGATGTTGGTATGCTGTACATTCCGTAATTCTGGCAGCGTTCCCAAGTATCAAATAAACAAAATGGCTATTCAGAACTTTAATTTAGATTTCAGCACATTTAGCCAAACGAACCAAAAAGAGGGGATTATACTTAACTATATATCAACTCATACTGTTGCATGTAATTATAAACCGGAAAACGACAAACATAGGTCGTATCAAAATAGTATTTATCTCTTTACAGGAAGTTCTTTCGAAGGAAAACAAAAATGAAAGAAGAGGAAATGAGAAGAGTGTATCTTCCGTATCATGGTGATGATGGTGTAGACTTATAGTGCACACTGGCCAGTAGGGACCCTACACAGTGTCATCAGGCACAGAGTATCCTTTTAAGTTTAGCTTTAGTTTTGCATGTTTTCAGTTGATTTGCTTTGAATAGTTTTATTTTCATATTGCCGGAAATAGGAACACTTGAGAACTTATATGGCCGAATGTAACGGGCATATCATGGCGCTTTAGATGTTACTTTTCTTCCTGCATAATGACATTTATTTTATTCATAGCGCCTTCGCAAATTTCTATACAGGGCGCCTTAGAAATGAATGATTGTATTTTAGATGTAATCTTTAACCATTGTATCAATTCAATTTTACTTCTTTATAGTTACCAAGAGAAGTACATGTATGCGCTTGGTTGTCATCGAAGGTGTGACATCTGTAAAGTAATCACGATGCAGATGTTTTGTGAAGAAATAAAAATCTGTCAAAATGCATAGTCGGATATCCACGGTTGATTACGCTTCGTTCTTCTCTACATCATTGGTCCATTCATGACAAATCATTCGTTCTCGTGCAAAATGATTTAAATTTACCGTCCAATCAAATTTATCGATATACATGTAGGAACGAAGCTCCTCTAATTTTAAAGGTAGCATTAGTTTAACCTCGCTTTCACAGCAATATATTGTAACGACAGTCCGTAGAAAAGGACTTACGGATTCGAAAACAAAAATCGTTTTGGTCTTGAGTGGCCGATACAATTATCTCATTATGAATACGAACGAAATGGTATAAATGGACCCACGAATGATGGAGACAGGAACAACGCGTTATCAATGTTGATATCCGGGGATGTTATAATGCTGACCAGATTGATACATCAATCAAGTTTATGAATAAATAATTCAACATTCATACTTTTGTTATTATGAATGATTCTGTGGGGATCTATTGTCAATGGCAACCTTTTATCACATATCATTACTAGATGTAAAGTAAGCGTGACATGTTTCTATAAATATATGACAGTAAACATCAGGCACGCATGCGATCGATTCGAATGACTTTTGTAAAGACTAAAATGCTACGATTGACCATAGATCGATTTGAATGACCACTTTTATATTTAAAGAAAGCCATTGACCACAGGTCTCTTATAAATAGGAACGGTAAAATTTGTGCAACATGTGTTGGGTATCTTGATTTCGCGCCAATCGGTTATTTTCGTGATGTTTGCTAGATAAAGTTAGGGGCATGATATCCACATAACGCGTAAATGCAATAGGTAAATACACAACACATAAGAAACAACACATACACACAAAACATGTAGGGGCCAGGTATAGGACATGTGGAGATTAGTGTTTCTTTTCATGAGAAACTTTTAAGAAGGATGATATTGTATGAGATATATAAGGAAATATGTGTTTGCGAATTCCGCTTTGCACACACATATATATATATACTAATACTTTTTATTATACCCCCCGCAACAAGTTGTGGGGGGTATACTGGAATCGGGTTGTCCGTCTGTCTGTCCGTCTGTAGACGCAATGGTTTCCGGGCTCTAAAGCATTATCCTTTCCACCTACAGTCACCATATCATATATATGGACTACCCATGGGATGAAGATGTTCCCTATCGATTTTGGGGTCAAAAGGTCAATGGTCAAGCGCACGGGACATCGAAGTAGCAATATGGTTTCCGGGCTCTAAAGCGTTATCCTTTCCACCTACAGTCACCATATCATACATATGGACTACCCATGGGATGAAAATATTCCCTATCAAGTTTGGGGTCAAAAGGTCAAAGGTCACGCGCATGGGACATCGAAGTAGCAATATGGTTTCCGGGCTCTAAAGCGTTATCCTTTCCACCTACAATCACCATATCATACATATGGACTACCCATGGGATGAAGATGTTCCCTATCGGTTTTGGGGTCAAAAGGTCAAAGGTCATGCGCACTGTACATCGAAGTAGCAATATGGTTCGGTTTGTCATGCCATTTGTTTTTTACACTCAGAAAAGAGTTAGTTTATACCTATTACCAACACCCTTTGGGAGATTGGGGTAAGCGGGGGGTATTCTTAGTGAGCATTACTCACAGTACCTCTTGTTCAATCAGTGATATTCAATGGTTGTATACTGTGGTTTCATCAATATTCACCAAAAACCAATTTTCTTCGTTTTTGATTACAGTATCTAGTCAAAACAGAAAATAGTGGTAATAAAGTGATAATTCCCTTTAATATCAAATATGATTTTTCTTTAAAATACTTACACATTTATTTACAAATAAAATTATTATTCTGGCATAACAAAGGTGATTGATATCAATAAAATGAAATGAAACTACAGTATACGATGATACTTGCACATTATTTTTGGTCACCTGAGTCTTTCAGGTGACCTATTGCAATTGGTCTGCGTCCGTCGTGTGTTAACAATTGAACATTTTTAACTTCTTCGTAACTGCCAATCTAATTCTTTTCAAATTTAGTATGAGGCATTTTTTAGATAAGGCGGACATAAGTTGTAAATGACATGACTCCTGTACCCCTCGGGCCTTAGGGGCGACGGGGCAAAAACTTCCAAAAGTTTGTAAATTGTAAATTTCATGATCTCAGGGGGAGGGGATTTCGTATCAGGTTGGGGCAAAAATGGTCAGTGATTAAATGTGTTGACAACTGAACATTTTGACATTCTTCTTGAAAATTACCATTGTAATTCTTTTCAAAGTTTGAATAAAGCGCATTTGGGACAAGGGTGACATAAATTGTAAACTTCGGGACTCCTGTACCCATGGGGCCTAAACTGTCAAAAATTTACCAATTTTCAAAACTCTTTTTCTCTGCAACTGCATTATTTTAAGACAAATTGAATAAATAGTGATGTGGAACAAGAAGGCTTGTACTAATATTGTAAATTTCACAATCACTGGGGTAGATGTTCTGACTTCATGGTGGGGCGAAACTTGGTAAATATAGTGTATATTTGTCAAACATTTACATTTTATCTTCTGTAATGCTATTGGTATTAAATTGAAATAAATATTTCGATGGAGTGGGTAGTCATTTACTAAAATTGTAAATTTCATGATCCCTGGAAGTAAATGTTTTGATTCCACTCTGTGTGGGACCAAACTTATACAGTGATTATTGTCTTTATCATTTGAAAGACTTTTTTTGTAAGTTTGCTGATGCAGTATAAAAACTAAATGCATATTTAGGAAAAAGAAAATCAAAATTAGTCATACCGTGTTAACGTTACATATTTGATATGATGTAAATAAAGTTTTTCATCAGTTTAGGCACTTTCGGGGGGCATTTAAGTTTTTTGTAATGCATCTTGTTTTATACTGTTGCTGACTATTAGAATGTAGCTTAGATATTCAGAACAGGATTAGTTTTCTAGATTCATAGTCCTAATAATCAGATGACCGATAAGGCCTGTGGAATTCCTGTTTTATACAGTGACCTATGTGTTATACATTTGATATGACATCGTATAACTGGTCTTGCATTTCTATAAGAGTTCCAAGTAATCTTTTTTGATAAAGAATGTTAATAGAACACTTTGAAATCAGCAATGCACGAGGCAAAAAGAGAGCAAAAGAAAATTAAAAGCATCAACAGTTATACGTTAAAATGGCATGTTGTCCAAAACTAACGGTTGCACGGTGTCTTCTTAATTGTTATATTTTACAGATGGGGACGACTGATAGTAAGTATTGGTATACATATACCTCTTACATGTAAGAGCTGGTCACATACTACATAATCACGTGTTTTCTGCACAAATGCGTCTACTTTCCAAAGGATTAAACTTGATTCAAGAAATGTCTTTCGGATTTTGAGATGATATACGCTATACTTTAGCGCTCAATTCAATGTGACATTGCGTATAGCCTCAAGGTATATCATTCATTTTGAAATCCGAAAGACATTTATATTTAAAATTTCTACTGTATTTTCCTTGTTACATGTACATACAATGTTATGTCGTAATGTTAACTGCACTTTGCGTTGCTAACTCGCATTGTTAAAACAAAAACAATCGCGTTTCACCGTTTCTATTGTGACATCATAATCAATAACGTTGAAAATACCACGTTTTCATTGTGAAATACCGGCTCGATTGATACCAGTTGCTGGTTTTTTGTTGTTGTTTTTTTGTTTTTATTTCTGGCGCAAACATGAAAGTATATGAGAAAATAACCCTCGGTTTGAATTGATAACAATATCAAGGAAAATACAGAAGGAATGTAAATATTGCATTTTGCTTACAACCACATAACAATGTCAAGTATGTATTGAATAACGAATGTTTATACTTCTAATGTGTGGATGCCTTTTCTTACGTTAGATAAAGCTTATCATTGTTAAATAATGACTGAATATGAAAGGAATACATCAAATCAGGATGATAGTTATTTATAATTCGTTATACTACTGTATCAGATAGAGAGTTTATTCACTGTTTGTTCTTCAGGTTCAGTCCTGTACTATTATATCTAATACCTTTAAGTTCTTTACGAAGTACTTCATAGAACCCCTGAATCACTCGGAAAAAGAATTCTGGATTTTGCTTTACTTCACGACCAAATTAAATATTTGTTTTTAAACATACTGGAAGAACCATTCACTAAATGTTGAACTTAAGTATTAAGAAAAAACTCAAAACATTGTTAGAAAGACAATGATGCTTTTTTTCATCTGCACTGTAACCATAGCCTCCCCTCCCTTATGAATTGGTCAAAATGCGCTATGGAAAGCTAGGTTTACCATTTAAAGGTGCGTGGACACGATCTGAGCTGAAAATTTAAAAATTTTACTTTTCCATTTTTCATGTTTACAATACTTAACTAAGGTATTTCTAATAGTCAGCAAAATTTTGAATGTCAGTTGTCGAGTTACATGAGAGATACAGAGCTAACAATTTTTTGTTATGTAAACAATGCTAGTGTCATGTTTGTGTTTACATAGGTTAAATATACTAGTAAAAGTTTAGCTTAAAGCAGGGTGTTTTCTCTCCTGAATTAAGAAGTTAATTCTGAATACAAACAGTTCCCCGTGTTAGTAACGTCTCGTTTTGTTTTAAATTTGATATTTTGTATTAAGCGATCTAAATGTGTACAAAACATGACACAAATTATTAGTAGAACGTATTTTTATTTTATTTTCTGTGAAATCAGAAGATAGACACCTACGCTTTAGGTTTTTCCTTGTAATAAGTATAACATCGAAACGGAAGTATGACAAAACCGCTTGTACGTTTAATGTTATCAGAAATCTTTACACATTTGGCAAAGTGTAGAAATGTTTTAAGATATGTGGTAAGAATAAAATTAAACTCCATGATGGAGTAAACAACGTATGCATTTAGAGCTTTACCTGTCATTTGCAACATCTGAATTTGTTGCATGTTGTAGCTTGCAGGAAAACAAAACTTTTAGGTTAGTCATCTGCGTTCTCTACCAATTTAATGTGTCGCAATGGTCAAGTTTTGTTTTAGAAACTGTCGTGCTATGTACACAATATTATCTATCAGTATTGCGTTGTATCTAACATATTCTGCATTGCAATGGTGGTTGAAATTCTTTCATACTAGAGACAGAGAACGAGAGCAGAGGACTGCTACTTGTCGAGTCGGATTCTCCCGTCAACCTCCATGCAGTCTATCCCACTCGGTGATATGATGTATGCTCAACAATAACACAACTAAATTTCGCTTTCTCATGCACTATGTGAAAAACATATGCTCGTTATAGTAAATCTGTAGTAAATGACAAGCATGGTTATTAATTATTTAATTATGAATAAATAATTTGATCTGATTGTTTGAAATAAATTCATACACTTCAAGCTGCGAAATAAAGTGATTTTATTTTGTAAAAATAACGGAAGTCGTAAATAATTCCAATGGAAATAAAGTAGGTGTTCAACATTATTTTCCATTATGTGCTTGGTAATCAAAAGCAATTTATGAAATATTTTGTCGTGTTAATCATCTTCTGTTTCAGCGAATCTTTTGACTTTGGGAGATGTTTTTATTCTGCCACTGGACGTTGTGAATTGAACAACTTGATATAAATCATGTAAACTTTGTCATATAATACATGTAGAAGGAAAGAGACAAATATTTCTATACGTTAAGGCTAAAATTGAAATGTTTGGTTTCCCTCATCTGACCTCATTCCATCAAAACTTAGTATTCGTCCCTTTTCCAAAACGTGTATTCCTACACGACAGTTAATTTTGAGATTAAATTATTTAATATCTATGCAAAAGCCAGTCGTAAAACTATTCCAAAATTATAAAGGAAAAATAAACTATTGACATTTCTGCCAATAAAGCTATTTGCACAATATTTTAAAGAAAAAAGAAAAGACGAAATTGAATTAAATCCATTGAGAAGTATGCATTTATAAACTAACCTTTGAACCACCAGAGCAGTCTGTAGTCTATCATGACATGACATTTTTGTAGTTTCTTCATTATTCACGGAAAACTAATTAGAGTGAAGTTTCCTCATGAATAAAAAATCATAAGAAACGATATTTACATTACTATGTACCCATGACATTGTAATTCTTTTCATGTTCATGTAATCTTATATCCATGAAAATCTGTTAAACTACCTTATACGCATTTGTTAATGTTTTTTTCCCCAGGAATCCACAGGTATTGTAGATTTGGTAATATTTCATGATAATTTAGTTTCATTGTTTCATCAGCATTCAAGTAGTATATTCCAGAAACGATTTTACATTTTCTGACTGCAATAGTAAGACATTTGTAAATCATAAAACATTATTGGTAAATAAAGGGGGAAATGCATACTGATCTGTGTTAATATTTAAAGGGGAACTATCCATAAAACTATCATTAACAATATCTTTAAGGTAGAATGACACGTTCAATATGAATGGTTGTATGTTATCATCTTAATTTTGTATTTTGCAGGAATGGTCTTAAGAGAGCTGGTCAGAGGCTACACGATTGTTTTCTGCATCAATACGTTTACTTTCCTTGAATTAACTTTATAGCATTTTGCTTACAATTAATTAACAATGATATCAATATACTAAATAACAAATGTGAATAATTTTAATCCTCACGACAGAAAAAGCTTCTCATTAACATGAACTCTAAACTGTTTGATGGTTTAAAACTTTATGAAATTATAATTGAATCATCAGCTCTTTGGTACAGTGTAATTAATGTAAAAATTATAATGGAAAATCTCATTAATTTATTTTTGAATGTTAATACTAGTATCTCATTTACTGATTTAATTCAATGTTTTATTTCAGAGTCCATTCAATATTATTAGTTGATATAAACACCTTTTATTCTATATGAAATACTTCGTTAGATAACCAGTGATTCACTCAGGAGACAATTGTCTTGTTTTATGTCCCAGTCCAGAATGTTTTAGGTACGTAGAGACGTCACTGCCTTAAGGTTTAGTACAACATTTTCTCGCCAGTGCATGGCGCGTAGGGCCGTAACAGTGGGGTTCTGTATCGTGCCAAAGCCTTCCAAAATGTCTTCTACAGGGTCCGTCGCGATAGTCTGGTGGTTAGCGCGCCCGCTAGAAGGCCCGGTTTCTATTCTCTTTCCCTAATGTGTTTAACATAGGTTGTAACTGTTCCTTAGCCAAGCGGCATGCATGAGAAATAAAAATCATGGATCTTTTGATTATAACCTTGAAAATGAAGTACAATATCTAGGTACATGTAGGCTTTGGCACGATACAGAACCCCACTGTTACGGCCCTACGCGCCATGCACTGGTGAGAAAATGTTGTACTAAACCTTAAGGCGGTGACCTCTCTACGTACGTCAATGCATTGTGAATTGAATATGATGTAAAATTTAGAATTTGTATCAAACCAAGGAAACTGCTAAAGTAAGTATTGATAGAGAAAAATGTCGTGTCAGGCTGTGGATAAGGGCGGGTGTTGTGGAAAGCTTATTTTGCCCTTCAGATAAATGTAAAGTTTTTTTTTCTTCATTTAAGTTGATATTTAAGCACAGGAACGCACGCTTTGTGGATGCGCTAACAGAGCACTTCTAACACGTACAACGCCTAAGCTGAAGTATGCTAACCTCTTCAGTCAATTTACTGTTACTATAATCTAATTTCATGGTAAATATTCACAACATATCATAAAGAGCGTTTATTGTAGCCTTATGTATGATGTACTCTAAAATGCTTGAATTGAGAGTACAATTAGTTTAGCTTTCATATAACTCTTATGGGTTAGATACTTGGGTTCACAACTAATGCTTCAAGTTAATAAAGTCATCTCATATCATTATAACAAGCTCATTTCTACTTTATATTGAAACGCGGAAATATTTGATAAACACATTGGGATGAAAAACAAATTTAACCAGCATTAATTTGTAAAACCCGATTGTAAATCATGGTGCATCCTGAATGTATGTCTTAAAAAGAGAAATACAGTTTCTATATTGTGAATAATTAGTATAAAACTGTAAAGTTATTACAAAATGAGAATGTAAAAACAATTTGACAATAAAGCATTCGAAAATGTGTTGTTTTCTTATTCCTAGGCATGTCTTAACTAGGTATTAACGGATAGCGAAGTGTGTGTGTGTGTGATATCCAATGACGCGACGGTTTCTTTTCTTGACTGGATAAGATCAGAATCGCGATTAAGGTTAGGTATTGGATATCCACAAGACGTGTAAAATCAGATATTAAAATCACATTACATTACATGTCACACCTCAGCGAATAAAATCAAAACACTACACATTGCACAATAGGGATTTCACCTGCATTTAACACTTAGGAATTAGAAAGTGATATTACATTGCTGTTTGTTGTTTAACTTCTGCTGTTGATATGTTTAAATTTTGAAAAATGATAAATTATGCAATGAACACATTCTTTGATAAATTTGTCAAGAATGGGAAAATCAACGATCATCATTCCTTCATCCTAATTCAGCAAATTCGATGCTGAAAACATCTGCTCATTTTACAGCTACCTTTGTCACAGTTGACGCTCAAGGGACAGGTGGAAAATTCAAATTTCAATTTTTTATTTTTCTTGAGGAATTTGTTAAATAGACTCTGTTAAAATTGTATAACATTTTTCCCATCGAAAATTTATTTTTTGTTTTACCATTCGAGAAAATTTCATTAACTGTGAGTGAAGTACCGTAAATTAGCGCTTAAGGCCGTAACAGTGAGGGTTCTTTAACGTGTGCCAAAGCATACCGCAACATGGGATATTCGTTTTCAAGGTCATCCGTTAAGTGTTTGGCGAAGGAACAATCACTACTTGTGTTCATGTCTTAAGTTTGACTCGGTTATGGAACGAGCCGAACTCGAGATCACGAAGTGAACAGCTACCGCGACAGTCTGAAAACCCTGTTTCTCACCCCTCACCTGTCTGTTGAGTATCACATGTGATATTGAATACACGTTACCTTTGGAGTTATTGAAAGTGAATGAATATTTATCCGAGAATGTGTTTATGTTTTAATATTATAACAGTACTTGATAGAACTTTTATGGCTGATGTATTTCCCTCATTCATTCTAAGGTATCTGATACGAATTACCTCTGATACATAATTAGCCCCAACAAGTTTTGCAAAGAAAAAGCCAAGTTTAAAAGATTCCATGAATATGTTTGTACATTTTAAAAGTAATGCCTAATTATTTCGACATTGAACTGTATGGAAAATAGGTGTTTTGGCATATGAAATAAAGCAAATAGACATCAATTCGCAAGAAATCTGCATAAAATGTGTATCATATCATATAAGTACAAACATGGATCAAATGGTAAATTTTTATGGCATTTATACTTTATTAGAATACTTTACAAAGAATAACTTGTATTGAATTGTAATTAACACTCCTTCACATTTTGTATCAAATTGAATGATATGACTTATTATAAAATATATTTACAGTTTCTATACCAATATATGTTCATTAAGATGTGAAAATCTCTACTATATATATATTATGTATCAGATACCTTAGAATAAATCGTTTAAGATATTTAATGTATAACGACCATATTTTTAATATCTACTAAATGGATTGTTGGAGTTTTGTAATAATGGCATCATTTTGAAGGGTTCATCAAATAAAAGTAATCCGCCAAAGGCATTTTCAAAATTTTGATTACTGCTTTGTTTTACTTCACCTAGAATATAAAATTGGAGTCTATGGGATTAGCATGTTTTATTAAAATATTTTAAAAAGAAATTTGATATATTCATACAATTCTCTTCGTAAAAAATTACATAAAATTTCTCTTCATGAAAATATGAAATCCAATTAATCATTTACCGCAGAAATGTTTAGAAAATTAAATATTTCCCTTTCTTTTTTTTTATCAAGGGTGGATAACTCTTCAAAATTGTCTGAAGTGCAACAAAGTCAACTCATTATCATTTACTAGTCATCATTATTTAACAATAAAACATTTGTTTGGCTCAAAATTGATCATTATCCTTTCGTTATACATTGAATACCTTTAAGATAATTCATATTTGTCTTCTATTTTTCAGCCTAAGCTGATTTGATTCTGTGTATTAATACTTGTTTCTTTTTCTTTCTTTTTCAGACGTTCCAATAGAAACAGCAGATCAACAACAAGGAAAAGGATTGTCGGTGATTGCTATAGCCTATATAATCACCGTTCCTCTATTGATAGGGGTGTCCATAGCAGTGAATTTTGTCTGCTACAAATGGTAAATCAAAAAAATTCTGAATTGTTTGAAGTTGTAGCGCTGATTATTATAGAAAATGATTCTAGTATCACTGACGTCACAAAACATATAATTCTATCTCTGTGATAACCCTTGAAGCTCCAATTTGTTAATTTCCCCATAACTTAAACCTGGATGAAAGGTGAATATAACGAACAGTGATCAATCTCATAATATACATTTCGCAGTTCATGCAAAATGACAGGTCAGTGGCTATTATGTAATTATGGAAATTCACATACATTTCATTTTCTATTAGGTAGTCTTCTTGATAAGAAGATATATCGATTTACATTTTTATTTCAAATATAAGATATCTGGGATATTTTGGTATATGGGGTGCTTAACTATAATTGAAAACATGATAATTTATGTATAATGGTTTTGCTGACATGCAATTAATTAACACGTTTTCTAATGTAGTTAATTACCTCATATACCCAACATGCCAAACGACACTGATTCTTTATATACATGTACGTGTTACAGCTTTCCTTTTTAATTAACTTTTCCCAGATGCTTAAATTTTAATTCTGTTTATTTTAAGTGGATTGAAAAAAGGTAAGGCGATAGAACGGAAGCGACAATTTCCGGACGAAGCACAAGTAGTACATTACCAACATTATCAAGATGATGACGTGAGTGTTGGACAACGGCCTGCACGGGAACAACCAGGGCCTTCCGCCGGTCAGTTATCCACTGACGCCTCACACGACTATGCTGCATACGATGAAATCAAAGACCATCGACAGCGCCTGCAGGCGTCACAGAGGAAGAAAGACGGGGGCTACCTGACACCAGTCTCCCAAAATCTGAATAGATCGCTACCTCCTGTGAGGACTGACGGGGATGGTTATATGTCACCAACATCGGCATCAGATAACCGGCCGCCAGGACAGGGCAAGCGAAGTACAGATTCCTCGCCATCACCGCCAGGAAATGGCGGTTATATATCTCCACTACAAGCAGAGAATGTTACCGAGAAAATGCTATCAGGCAACAGCGATTCTAGTTCAAATAAGTCTGATAAGTCGGACAAATCCAGAAAATACCAGAACGAACCACGTAGCAAATCTTCACCGAAATCAAAATCAATCTACCAATCAATCAAAGATGCTGGTATCTCTCAAGAACACCAATACTTAGAATTACAGACTAATGCCTCTTGAGCCCGGTGTTGTATTTCATTACATATTATGCTGAAAGAGGGCAAAAAGACTTCATCCTTTTTGTGGAAATTTGATTTTCTGTAAGTGTTATATGTGTATTTTTATTAATCATATAATTTTGTAAAATAGTTGCTTGGTCATTTAAGTTTGCATTCGGTAGTGCAATTTGTGTAAATATTTTGTTTTGAGTATCTACTTCCTTAGATATGGATCCACATTGAGGTAAAAACATTGTAACCTTAGGAAATGTTTACTTCCTCAAATATCTTTAACCCCTTTTTAATCATGAATTTATCATTTAGAATTGTATTTGTCATGTATTGAATTGTATTCGTCGTATATGTATATGTATTAGAGGAGAAGCAATTGAGGGGTGATCTAATTTGTGAATTTTCTTGTGCGGTATTCATATCTGCGCAATTTGAGTACAGGTACTTGTATTTCGTATTGGATCTGGACATGTGTACAGGTGTTGCTCACATTACATCTAGAAACTTATGCAGATGCAGAATACTTGATCACATTACTTCTAAAAACTTGTATTTTATGTTACACCTAGAACATTGTTCATATTACATCTAAAATTTTGTATTTTATATCACACCTAGAATGTTGTTGATATTACATTAAAAACATTGTATTTCATATTACACCTAGAATGTTGTTCATATAACATAAGAACTTGTTCATATTACATTTACAAACTTGTAGTTCATATTAGACTGTATATAAAAACTTGTAGTTCAATGTTACATTTCTATTGCTTTCTCATCAATAAAAATTGTTTATATCCACTAGATTTGGGTGTTTTTATCTCAAGGTTTTATAGTTGCATTATGGAAAAAGAGCATTCAGTGACACCCACCCAAGGTTGAATCACGTCATCCAAGATTTCCCTCTCCAGTCACTTATTGGCAGCTCAACTGACACGGGTTTTATAAACTCTGGAGTCTTTGTCTTCACCTTTCATACATGTACTTCTATGTACTATGAAAAAGAAATAATTGGGTGGATACCAATATGACTTGGAATCCAACAGAACTCAACTATCTAACCTTGTTTGGTTAATAAATAGAACCAGGACAAATATCTAAAATGTATGAATGATCAATATTCATGTTGTTCATTGACTGTAGACAAGATAGCGAATCTGAGAATTCAAGCTTGTGCCTATGATGACAATAGCAAATTTATTTATTTAGATAGAATAATTAGTATCACCTTGTGATCCTGCATAAACCATATTCACAGAAAGATACATGACGGAATAGAAAATACACGGTATAAAATCAAACTATACATGCAAGGTGAAGATAACGAACAGTGATCATACAATACACATGTATACATGACTTGAGAAGCGTTAAAAGATCGTAAAAAGCAACAAATGAAAAGGATCACAAAAGTATTATCCACATCACGAAATCATATATTAACATTATCAAATAACGTATTTCAAATCACGGTTCAATCCTGTTTACTTGTTCCATAAGATTCAAGGCGTATATGTAGATCCTTACCAACATATCATTAATTAAGAAATTATCATCACGTTATTTTCGAAAAGCCTGGCTATGGGAAACGATAATCAGTGATAATTCTAAGGTCATGTAATCCGATAATTATGTACTTTGAAGCATTGTATTACCTACATATAGCTTGATTTACATTTATATCATTACAATTAAATGTATAATGAAATGCATCACTAGTCTCCTTTCTATTACTTGTACCTTGTTGACAAATTCTACATTCTCATGGTAGGTCTCTCCCGATCTTCCTGTTTCTGTAGGCATTCTCTTATCTACTTTTTCTGTTATTTATTCAAATGATTTTCAGGTAATGTAAGTACTTTTCAATACAGACTGTATTTTCAAAATCCTACCATTACATGTATTTCGTTTTGAGGAATTGCACATATCACTAGTCCAATTTTGTTTAAATTGGTCAAATTGAATCTTTAAAAAATCTTGTTTTTAAGCCAAGTCACAATAAGTGCCTGTTCATTCTGATTTATGTAAGGTAATCTACTATATGATTAAACCAGGCATTATTGTAATTTCTCAGTATGTAATACAGATTTGAAGAAATATTTGTCTTCTGTGAAATTTTTAATTTGGCCCAAAAAGCAATCACCCTAGACGAAATGATAAAGTAATAAAACCAACATAGAGACTTGAGGAAGTCTACAATCACAAGTACTTTAACAGTTGCAAATAGGATATCTTCCTAGTTCATCATATACATGTATCATGTAGTTACATGTAGTTGTAGAAGGTTTAAGGTTCAGCATGTTTGCAAAATCATAAATGAAGTCTCTATGATGAAGATGATTTATTAAAATGACATACTTTGCATCCCTATGAAATAATGAGTGTCTTAACTTTATCATACATGTACATATAAAGTTTACAGTCAATGGATAGGTTGTTTTCTGTATTTTCCAATGACAACATACATAGATCTATTGGCTCTCTCAAATAATTATTTGATATCTATATCTAATTTATATGAATCACCTTTACTAAACCAAATAACTGTTGAAAGTGGAAGTAAGTTTACCAAAACTGATAATTTTATACTTATAACTATTGACCTTTAAATGCCACCATGTTTTACAATATCAACGAAATGCATCTAGTTGATACTGAAGTTGGTGTGTATGACAATAATATTGTGTTAACAGTACAAAAATAATCGTAAATAAACATTAAAGTTATTTTCTCAGATCATTAAGAAAGGACTTTAACAATATCAATGTACATAAATTAAGATATACAGCAAAAAGAAAATGTGACAGACTTCCCCCTGTTTGAGTCCCGACATTGCATAGGAACATGTCTGATGGTCGATCATTACATGAACAAGTGAAGATAGCAAATAGTGATTAATCTCACAAATCCTATAAGGAATACAAAATTAAAAGGACAAACACGGACCTCTTAATATACCAGAGGTGTGAACAGGTGACTAAGGGGAGAAAACATCCTCTGCTGACGAGGCACACCCGCCGTGATCCTTATAACAATGTAATTCTAAGTCAAAATCAGAATGCAAAGAATGGCCTAACAAATGGTATGAGACACGCCAGACAACCTCCGACCCAGTGATAGCTTGTATCTGTAAGTTACGGTCATTGTAGCGACGACGGTATTTACAAACTGCTTACTGTAAACGAAACTGTTGAAAGCCCTGTAACATCAACTTATTTGTCAGTAACCTGTCCTAATAAACATTAATCATACACATAACATGTGCTATTAAATCATTTAAGACATACATATCATATGTAGGTGATTATGGGATATTGATACATCAATATTTGAAGTAGATGGGGAAGCTAAAATCATCTCGTTTGTTATAGAATTGTGTTCTTAGTTTGCCGTTGACATCTAAGTTTAATAAGATAATTATTCAAATATGAAGCTGACGTGGAAGACTGTGGTGTCTTTTATTTCGAATTCACTGGGATACGCTTGTATCTATTCGACATATGAATGAACATGATAATTATTTAAAGGTAAAATGTCGATAAATCTAAACATCTGTTGAAGGTCATAGCAAGATATTGTTTCTTCTCATGTGCAAGCTTTTGATTACATTGTTCCTCATAAGACATGACACACTTGATTTAAATGCCATTTTACATATCTGTCATAACCTTGAAATATTTTCCATTTATATTATATACCAACGAGTTGAGAGTATAATGTTTTTGACCTGTCCGTTACTCAGTCAAGTCCTTCAGTCCTGTTTTTGTCAGGGCAACTCTGAAAGCACTGCACACAATGGGATGAAACTTTATAGGTAATATAGAATTATTACGTAGATGTGCATACTCGCAGGAAATTCTGATTCGATTGTTTTCTGGGAGTATGTCCCCTTTGAGCTTGGAAGTTTGGCCTCCGTCAATCTTATCAGCGCAACTCTCCCGAAACCGCCAAACAGAATTCATAAAACTTGGTAGTTAAAAAGGAAATACTGTGTAAATGTGTATATTCACAGGACATACTGATTAAGTTTTCCCTAGGCGTTAGGACCTTTTGAACTTT
The DNA here is from genome assembly GCF_947568905.1 of Ostrea edulis. Lineage (NCBI taxonomy): Eukaryota > Metazoa > Mollusca > Bivalvia > Ostreida > Ostreidae > Ostrea > Ostrea edulis. Next base: position 90,392,849 of record NC_079164.1, on the reverse strand, counting down.
GTCAGCGTACTCTGAAACCACTAGTCAGATTTCCATGAAACTGTGTAGTTAATAAGAACGTACAGTGTAAATGTGAATATTTACAAGAATATTTTAGTCTGGGAATAATGACCCTTTTGAATATAAACATTGGGACAAAATAAACTATTTGGTGCTCCTCTGAAACTGCTAAAGAGAATTTCACGTAACTTTACATTTAACATGGACATGCTGCGTAGGTGGGCATATTGACAAAAATACAGATTATTTTTTCTGCGAGTTATGCCAATTTTGAACGTAGATGTTTGGCCAAAATATTTTACTTGGTGTAGCTTGTGTGAAACCGGTTTTCAAGCCATTTGTAATTGAAATATTTGTTTTGATATTGTACATAATTTACAATATTACGTAGGGATTCCGGGTTAGAATAGATTACCAGTACCCCTTGTTTGTCGTAAGAGGCGACTAAATGGGGCGGTCCTTCGGACGAGACCGCAAAAACCGAGGCCCCGTGACACAGCAGGTGTTGCACGATAAAGATCCCTCCTGCTCAAAAACCGTAAGCGCCAAGAATAGGCTTAAATTCTGCAGTCCTTCACCGGCAATGGTGACGTCTCCATATGAGTGAAAAATTCTCGATCGGGACGTTAAGGGGATATGATTGTGACGTTTTTGAAGTCATTGCGCAACTCAAACTGACGTATACAGATCATGGATGTCGTAACGTTGCTTGAATATGATTCTTGTTGATATTGCATTTTTAAAAGTATTTATACATAGTATTTAACAATAGAAACTATATCTTGATTAAATAATTTGAAGACAGTACCGAGCTGATGTTTAACGATTGTAACGTATAACGACACAAGCGTGTGATTTTCGGCACAATGTTTACGTTGACAGCAGACAGAGATTGACAGATGGCGCGGTATCGCAAACACGGATTTAGGTCTGAAAAAATGTGGTTATTTTAGGATCTCTTCTACTCAGAAGAAACGGTGGACAAGGGAGCCACAACAGTCTGATCACAGTTACTGTGCACGTAAGTAGCCAACACGGACAAATATAGAGTCATATAGTTAGATCCGCCCACGTAACGACCAGTCGCTTTGTGTCGGTTCCATGAGAATACAAAAATGTAGTAAAGTAGGACGATAAGTATGTAAATACAATGCCTGGCTACAGGTCTATTGGTCTTTCTTCACTGAGAAGTTCAATGCGAATGCACCACAGGCTGTCAATATCCTGGAACTACAGTGCATATAAACAGAGAAAATGAGATTCCATGTGCATACATTCAGAATATTTAGTTGCAAACATCTATATAAGCTGGGTTCAAATATTTATTGTGAATTCAAAATTCTGTGACAAGTATTTCGATCTGAAATGAGAGATGATGGTTGTTTCAAAAACGGAGGAAATGCGGAATATACAAAACTAACATTTGTACATTTTCTACATCAAATATCTTTGCCAAAATTTACAAACACAAACAATATTAACATGCTTTAATGTAAATTACAAACTTACTCTATCATCAACTGCTTAGCAGCACTCATCAAATAATTAACAACTTCTTGAAATCCTACATAATTAATTTGTTACATGTAGGACTAATTTACAGACATGAATTAACATAATCCAGCGTCTGTAAACAACATGAAGTGGTCAAGGGGAGGTAACTGGCCTTATAGAGTAGTTTTATTTATTTCCCATTGAAAACACATAATACATATTTGCAAGTGATATTGCAAAAGTGTTTTAAAATCCCATTCAATAAGACACTTACCCACCCCACCCCCTATAACCCCCTTCCCAAAGAATATATCATCTAGCTCTCCTCCAAACCATGAACCACCATTAAAAAAGGAGTAGTGTTTGTGTGCTTGGTTTTTTTTATTGGGGGGAGGGTATGTGTGTGTGTGTGTGTGTTAATTTCTGTCTGTTATGCAGTTTAGATTCTGATTATCAAAGGTGTGTGCTTTTTGTTTTTATATTCCTAATTTTAATTCACTTTTAATTAATTCTTGCATTTATAAAAGATAATTTTTCTTTTCATGAGTATGTTTTAAAATTGATTTAATTAGCATGAACACCCCCCCCCCCCATTTATAGAAAAAAATGTCCAGGGTTCATTTTCATATCAAAATAGCACCATCAGTACCCAGGAGTATATTACGGTAGTAATGGCAGTAACAAAATAGCACCATCAGTACCCAGGAGTATATTACGGTAGTAATGGCAGTAACAAAATAGCACCATCAGTACCCAGGAGTATATTACGGTAGTAATGGCAGTAACAATATTTTTGTTAATTTATCAGCAACTGCTGTACATACTCAGCCTCATTAATTCTCAGAGATTAACTGCAAAATTATATACATGAAGTGGTACTATATTTTTTTTGCGCAGTATAATGGTTATTTATTAGTCTTTTATCATCATACATGTATATATCTTTATAGAATCAAGTATTCTATAATAACACATATGGATGACATGGAATGGATGGATAAGGGGGATTCACCCCCACATCTACCTCCAGCTGGTTCAGATTCCTATCTCTCCTTGTTCCCTGTTAAATTTATTCTTCCGCTCGTCTCTCCTCTTCCTAATGAAATTTGTGTAAATGTATTAATTATTCCTTAAATTCATCTGTGGATGCCATAGTAAACTAATTCGCATGATGTCAATATTTTTTTATGAATTGATAGTAAATTAATATTTTGCAGCAGTTTATCAAAACCCAGGACAGAATGTATATCATTTTGATTATAATAAGTCTTTAATTTTTAATTTAGCTCCTGATTTGTCAAATGTTCAGAGGGAGGAAGAGTTATCAGAGGCTGGACAACACGGAAAAACAAATGAAGTCTGGAAATTCGGGAGGAGAATAGTAGAAATGGACATTCTAGCAAAGGGACTCAGTGCATGTGAGGGGTGTGGATTACCTTTGCAGCTCATCCACACAAAGGACATTCAAACATGTAGTATTGGATCACTTCTTACAGTATGAATTTCATCACAATTTTATCTATATTAACCAGCTTAGATTTCTTAAAACATCTCGAAATTCAGTTTGAATTTTGATATATTTGAACAGTCAAAATTTGAATAAAATTTCAGACCTGAATTATTTTTTTTTTAACTTAATTGATTTAGTTGCCGCAATTAATGGTTTTCCTTAATAACATATTATGTATAAATTTTCCTGTACTACAGGTCCAATGTTACAATACCAGATGCATGATGATTAATGTTATCCCAACAGGCAAAAGGCATGGCAGAGTGTGGGACGTTAATATAAAGCTAGCTACGGGTAAATTTACAGATTAATGTAATATATGTACGCCAACACAATAATTTGGTGGTCTTTTTAAAAATTCAATGGAAGCATCATTGTTCACAATACATGTATATCAGGGGTGTATCTAAAAAAAATCATTCAAACAGGGGTGGAATAAACCCAAGTTTGCATCTTTTCAACTCACAGTGTGTGTGTGTGTGTGTGGGGGGGGGGGGGGGTTGAAGACCTCAAAATAGCTTAACAATTATGACTATATCTTTTAGTTAAAAATCAACCAATGGGAAAGGCTGCAACTCCTATAACTTTCTTCATCTAGATTCATTGTATTTTGATTAATAAACATGTATGAGTTCATACTGTTTCCAAATAATTAAACTTGAGTGCATCAAAGTACAAGTATCTTATTTTCTCATTACATGCAAGAAATTTGATTACTTGAACTGTCAAATAACAAGTTCATTTTTTTAATTTTAGATAATCCATCTATATTTTTGAATTTTTTTCTCATAGCTGTATTCACTCAGGATTTGGAGAGAGACAAATAATTTACTTGCGGAGTTGAACATACCCACAGTAAGTCACTGCATGATAAATACCAGACTGAAGGAGATGGGAACTGTTTGGAGAATTTTGCAAAAGAGACAACAATTGAGGCTAGCAGAAAGTGGCCACCGTTGAAGAATATGTACTATATGTAAAACTTATACGGTACCAATTTTGATGCACCAGATGCGCATTTCGACAAATAATGTCTCTTCAGTGATGCTCAACCGAAATGTTTGAAATCCGAAATAACTATGAAGTTTTAGAGCTACATATAGCCAAAAAGGTGGAGCCAAATTCGTCCAAGGATAAGAGCTTATATATTGCGGATGATTTTTCAATTTTACATACAAAATGTTAAATTCATGTAGGAAAAAAACTTTAAGAATGGTTTTACATACATGTCATAGTAATATATTGCAGTTGTTCATGTGAGTCATGTATGATTTTCAAAAAGATAAGAAAATGAATGATTTACATGCATTTTGATAGATACTGTTATTTATTATTAACATAGTTTAAACATATGAAAGAAAAAACTGACCATACCATATTACACATACACTTAAATAGGAGAGGGTACTGTTTTGTCTACTGCCTAATTCAATTCAATTCGTGTGTGTGTCGATCTGTGTGTGTGTGTTTTATTTTTAGCAAATCAAATCATACATTGAGATTTGCTAACTATGCGCAAGGATATGTGCTTAGTGATGTATGTGGTTAGTAGGACTGTATGAATGGAATAATAAGATTGTAAAATGTTAATTATAAGATTGCACACCTGTACATCATAGTTGATGCTTAAACAAGCAAATTCCTATTAAACTTTTGTTGTCATATTACAGGAAAAATGAGAAGCCTGTGCTTGCAGTTGATGCTGGGTGGCAAAAGAGAGGCAATGGGAGATCTTATGATAGTCTTCTCAGGTAATTAAGTTGTTTATGTGGTAAGTCGATATATTTCGTCCATTTAGATACCACCTATAACCAATACTATCATATTTTTCTGTTTTCGCAAAATTTCTAAGTCCCATTAGAAGCTCTCACATGAGACTCGTAAATCCCTTCACTTACATTGTTATGCTCCCTGGAAAATTTCAGGGGAGCATATAGTCGCTGTCATGTTCGTCCGTCTGTTCATTTGTCCATCTGAGTTCCTATCTCCCAAACCTTTCATCATAATTGATCAGAAATGTTTCTTGCGACAGGGGACCTTTGGGCCAAGGTCATTTTGAAAATGTCGAGGTCACTCAAATTATTTACCTTAAATACGGAAAAAGTATCTAATTTCAAAACTTTTTGAACAGATATTGCTTATATATCACACTTATTAGTGACAGATAAATGGATTTCAGACAAAGGTCACTTGAAGTTAATTTGTTGAGGATGTAATTTAGGTCACTCAGAACATATATCTTGTATGTGAAAAAACTTTTATTTCAACAATGTTTCAACAGATATTGATCTTGTGGACCTAGGTCTCTTAAAATAATTTGGAAAGGCCAAGGTCATTCGGACCATATATCTTTATGATGAAGTAATTCCTGAGCTTGCATCCATCAGTTTTACTATATTCTTGTTTTCTTTGTTTGACATCAGTGGAACATGTTCCACTTTACAACACTCTAAAATACATGAAATACTACAGTGTACTACAATAAAATGGGCAAGTCCCGTATTCATCATTTTGAAATTGTGTCATTCAATTTATTTATCTAGGTCACTGCTCTATGGTGGGTACGCAGACTGGGAAAATTGTCAATTATTCGCTTCGATCCAAAGATTGCAGAGTCTGCACCTCAGCTGCTTCAAGAAATGAACTCGTTAGACAACATGACTGCTATCGTAATTGGGAGGGGAGTGCAAAGGCCATGGAAGCAGATATGGTAACAGAGTTGGTTATCGATATTCACAAACAAGATTTCACAGTTTCTGCAATTGCTGGTGATGAAGATTCCTCACTCATAGAGCGCCTACGAGCAAATGTCAATGATAAGAGAGAAAATATCTGATCGGTAAGTTGTACTACATGCGTATACATGTATATGTATATATATACAAATGCAAAAATAAAGGACATGTACAGCATTATAATTTCAATGTTAATTATCGCAATTGATTTGATTTGAAAAAAATAAAGCTACATGCAAATTTACACATCAATAAACGCCAATGGCTCATGTGAGCTTTTCTGATCAAAATCTGTCCTTTGTCTGTCGTCGTCTTCGGTGTTGTTGTTGGCGTTGTAAACTTTTCACATTTTCATCTTCTTCTCCAGATTTCACCCAAACTTGGAACAAAGCATCCTTAAGTGAAGGGCTTTCAAGTTTATTCGAATGAAGGGTCATGCCCCCTTCAAAGAGGAGATAGTCACAAAAATGCAAAATTAGGGTAGGGTCATTTGAAAATCTTCTCAATAACCACTGGATCAAAAGAGCTGAGATTTACATGAAAGCTTCCTGACATAGTGTAGATTCAAGTTTGTTCAAATCATGGCCTCCAGGGGTAGGATGGGACCACAATAAGGGATCCAAATTTTGAAATACAGATATATAGGAAATTTTTTTAAAAATCTCCTTAAGGACCATTGGGTCAAAGAAGTTGACATTTACATAAAAGCTTTCTGACAGTGTATATTCAAGTTTGTAAAAATCATGGCCTCCAGAGGTAGGCTGGGACCACAATAGGGACTAAGGTTTTATATGCAAATATATTTGGATAGTCTTCAGATATCGGCCAAGGTAACTCAGGTGAGCGATATGGCCCATGAGACTATTGTGTTAAGTTTGTGAGTAAACTTTCCGGAGTTTACACATCGATAAATTCTTCAAAAAGAATGTTTAATTTTATATTATTTTGTATCATAACTGGCTATAAGACACATTGAATAAAAAACTTTGATATTTTGTAGGAATCACCTTCGCAAACTGTTGGAAAACACACTTTACTTTATTCATTAAAGAAACAACATCCGATGCTTATCGTCCACATTATTAAATATCTCCAGATATGTTTTGATTACATCATTGCTCAGGGTGAATGGGATCCACTTCAGATTGCAGCAGACCTTGATGCTCTTACTAAACATCCTTTTGGTGACCATCAGTCTTGCTCATCAAGATGGTGCAAGTTTCTAACAATCCAAAGTATCTGTACAAATCATTTCCTCATGGAAAACCACTTTCCAATATAAAATTCAAAGAATCCTTGAAACAAGTTTTCTCCTCTTATTCCAGTCATTGCGATAAGCTCTCTCGCCTTGGTAGTACACAAGCCAATGAAAGTTTCAACCGCATGGTAGCATCAAAAGCACCCAAGAATATTCATTATAGCTCTTCAGGAAATCTTTCATACAGAATTGCAGCAAGTGTAGCACCAAAAAAAGCAACACTGGACATAGATATGTTGTAAACGTAAGTACATTTTATCAAGATGGTTGATTTCATTTATAATAATTAACAAGAGGCACATGAGCCACATCACTCACCTGAGTCACCTTGGCCTATATCTGAAGACTTTCCATATATATTTGCATGTAAAACCTTAGTCCCTATTATGGCCCAAACTACCCTTTGCAAACTTGAATCTACACTATGTCAGAAAGCTTTCATGTAAATGTCAACTTCTTTGGCCCAATGGTTCTTGAGAAGAAGATTTTTAAAGCTTTTTCCTATATTTGTATGTAAAACTTTGACCCCCCCCCCCCACTTGTGGCCCCATCCTACCCCCGGGAGCCATGATTTGAACAAACTTGAATCTGCACTATGTCAGAAAGTTTTCATGTAAAAATCAGCTTTTCTGGCTCAGTAGTTCTTGAGAAGAAGATTTTTCCTATATATTTGTATGTAAAACTTTGATCCCCTATTGTGGCCCCATCCAACCCCCGGAGCCCATGATTTGAACAAACTTGAATCTGCATTATGTCAGGAAGCTTTCATGTAAATCTCAGCTTTTCTGGCTCAGTGGTTCTTGAGAAGAAGATTTTTAAAGATTTTTCCTATTTATTTGTATGTAAAACTTTGATCCCCTATTGTGGCCCCATCCAACCCCCGGGGCCCATGATTTGAACAAACTTGAATCTGCATTGTGTCAGGAAGCTTTCATGTAAATCTCAGCTTTTCTGGTTTAGTGGTTCTTGAGAAGAAGATTTTAAAAAATTTTCCCTATATATTTGTGTGCAAAACTTTGATCCCCCCTTGGGGCCCCATCCTATCCCCGGGGGCCATGATTTGAACAAACTTGAATCTGCACTTTGTCAGAAAGTTTTCATGTAAAAATCAGCTTTTCTGACTAAGTGGTTCTTGAGAAGAAGATTTTTAAAGATTGTTCCTATATATTTGTATGTAAAACTTTGATCCACTATTCTGGCCCCATCCAACCCCAGGGGCCCATGATTTGAACAAACTTGAATCTGCATTATGTCAGGAAGCTTTCATGTAAATCTCAGCTTTTCTGGCTTAGTGGTTCTTGAGAAGATTTTTAAAGTTTTTCCCTATATATTTGTATGTAAAACTTTGTTCCCCCTTTGTGGCCCCATCTTACCACTGGGGGCCATGATTTGAACAAACTTGAATCTACATTATGTCAGAAAGCTTTCAGGTAAATTTCAGCTCTTCTGGCCCAGTGGTTCTTGAGAAGAAGATTTTTAAATGACCCCACCCTATTTTTGTATTTTTGTGATTATCTCCCCTTTGAAAGGGACATGGCCCTTCATTTGAACAAACTTGAAATCCCTTCACCCAAGGATGCTTTTGGCCATCCATCCATCCGTTTGTCTGTCATAAAATATTGGTAATGCTTCTCCTCCTACATGTATATGGCTTATCTGATAGATTTGAAACTTTGTACAATGTTTCATTGCCATTTGTAGATGTGCATATTGTCGGGACAGGAAGATCCAATTGTTATCCTAAAAGTTATAGTGGATCTCAGGTGTGGAGGGTGTAAAATAGTTTGTGAACATATCTCCTACGTGACTTATTGGGTTTCATAATGTCAATGTTCCTGCTCATGCTTTCTCATCCATATCATACAGTACATTACGGGGATGTTTCATTTGGTGCAATTCGAATTTGGGGAGACATTTGTTTTTCATTACTCTTGAGTATTTTTCTCTGTTACATTGTGCGTTATGCATGGACAAACGATATAGGAAACAGAAGAGATATATGTAAAAAAAAAAAATAATCTATATATTTCAGATTAATCGTAGACTAGGGTTATATCCTGGTTATTTTACTGAGCGTCTTGCAAGACTGAGGGACTCGCAGAGGTGAAAGCAAAGGGCAATTGCAAACTCACATGCATTTAAGAGGAGGAGACTGCAAAAAAAATTAAAACAGTAAAAATGATTTAATTGATATTGATTTTTACCAAAGAGTGAAAAGTATAATAATAATTACTTATCATACATGTTCATGCAACCACTAGCTTGGAGTCATTAAAATTTAAAAAAATAACAAATCAGCTAATCTCAGGCATGTTCTTCAGTCCACTTTAAGAGTTACAAAGGATCGATCTATATATACTTGCCAAATAATGGATGATTTAATTAATTAAAAGACATTTATTATTTGACAGTCTCTGCAGAAATAATGGAAGGTGTCTCATATCAGACAGGATGCACTATAAATTCACAGTTGTGCATCGACATTCAGACCATTCCACAACCCCTACGTCAACCTCAGTATGAGCCCGTTGATCCAAATGTGATGGAAAATTGTCACTTCATCTTTTTTGATGTAGAAACTACTAGGTATTGTTTTGAAAAATGAAACTTGACACTGTGGTTTTCTTAGTGTGCCAAGCATGTATTTAATACATTGTATATTATCTGTCTCTAGTAATAATGATACCATGAGTCTGCCACTGTCAGTTTTAGGACTGATAACATTTATTTATAATTATTTCATTAAACAGGATGTGATGCATACACTGTACAGCTGTCGGCATCTGACACGGAACGAACTACATTTAGTACATACATAAGACCAAGACGACAGATTACGAAGAAGGCATCAGAGATCACTGGCATACAGTTTGAGAATAGAAAGATGTACCATCTAGATAAATGTGTTTCTTTTGTAAGAATTACAGAGGCCC